>NW_023614732.1:0-84258 GCF_013339695.2 Rhipicephalus sanguineus
AGCCTATAACTTCCACCCTATACTATTCAACTCCTGTCACTATTGGATGTGCTTTCACTTTGAAACAAGAAAGTGACATTCGCACACACCTAGTTACAATTAATAAAAATTTTGTGCAAGTTAGTTCGGTCATGACAAAAATGCTCATTTTTTTAAAATATGGACATATACTATTCGCACTATTCAAATCGAAATTATTCGACAAGGTCATATTTGCTTCGAATTCGCTTCGAACCTTAAATTTACTATTTGCCCAGCCCTAGAATGACTAATAAATTGAAGCCCGTAAATGTTAAGGTTTGAGATTAGGCTTTTTTTTATGAGAAAGGACATCACTGAACTTGCTGTGGGCAAGGGTGCCATGTACTGTGCAAACAGTATTTTGTCCCCTGTGCATGAACCCAGGCCCGTAGCGAGGAATTTTTTTTTTGGGGGGGGGGGGGGGGGGGGGGGGGGGGGGCACCGGCCTGAAAACCTTGACTTTTGAGGAAAACACCTATTTTTATTATTTATTTTTGGTAAAACAGATACTTAACCCCCCCCCCTGGCTACGGGCCTGCATGAACCAATAGAATTGCTTTGCGTTACTGCAGCAGCTGTTGGAAGAAGCTCAAGACAGTTTGTGGCAGAGTTCTTAACAAGTTGCAACTGCGGTCCTTTGCAGGTGACATTCCAGTTTTATCTCGACGTTTGCCACCCTCGTTCCACTGTGGACTGCTCTACTAAGTGTGTGAACATTCGCACGGACCTCACTGAAATCGAACAGGAGGTTTGCCTGGCCACTGCTGGCTTTGAAGACTTTGTGTTACAGCTGATGGAAAGGTGCTTTTCGCTGATTGAGAACAGCAGCCTGGAGAATCCGACGAGGCTGGACCGGGACACAGACAAGATGAACACCGAGGAGAACATTCTGGAAGTGGGCCTGTCCTCCACCTTCACAGCATCCTCACCCAGTGCTCGCCCGACATATTCAAGGTTGAGGCTGGAAACTCGCGTGGCTTGGTTGCATCTCGGCTGCAACTAGTAAGGGGGACGTGGGTCTTGAAATTTTTTTTAAAGTCTTTATCAATTGAGATGAAGCTTGCCGAGTTTATGTATATTTGTACAAAGATTTCAAATACGCAATTATTTTTCATGTATAATATGTAGTTTTTAAAATATAAACCATTTTATATGCTTTTCTGGAGCAAGGGTTTACCTAAACTAAGAGAGTTACAAAAATAAGCAGATCAGAGTGACCTGGTATGAGTACTGAATACAAGAAAACAAGAATGGATGCTCTAAACCCATTTGAACAAAAGTTACGATATGTTGAACATTCGCGAGTGAGTCTACATCAAGCTGGGATTTTAGTGACGAATGTTCAGCATACCATAACTGTTGTTATGGTATGTTGAAAAAGCACTTCGGAGGAAAGTGGAGACTTGAAGTGATCGCTGTAGTCAAATTAGAAAAACCGCAGCCTGGGGCAAGCATACGAAAGGGAACTTGCCTAATGCACCTAAAGAGTTCTCTTTGTCGAATTCTTAGCTCCTGATTCAGATTTGTTTATATGTTCACAAATGCCATTTAAGCTGCGCTAATTGGAATGCGAATGATGCCGTGATGTGTTCTTTTGCAGGCTGCCCTGCAGAAACTGCATTCCTTCGTCTCCAACCGAATCCTCGAGACTCGTGTGTCTGGCCGCTACGTTGCCAACTTGTGCCGTTGCATGGCTCGGGTGAGCTTTTCTTGCTGTGACTATGGCTGTGGATTGTTTCGGCCCTCAGCATGTCTGTAGGTCTATCCATAAGTTGCCTAAACATTTCCGCGACACTCTTAACAACTGTAAGTCAGAAATTTGAAAAGTTCTAGCATAAGGGAATAAGGTAATATCCTGCAGACAAGGCCTTAGCAATCTTGTAAGCAATTTCATTGCAAAAGTTGTTCTTAACAAGCATTAGTGGGCAACACTACTCTCTAAATGTGACAAAGGAGCAAGAAGCTACATCAGCGTGTGTCATGACCTCGAGCAATTTTTCTTTTTTTCTTTGAACATGCCGGCTCTCTTTCACTGTGATTACGAGTGCACTACGGAAATTCTATTGTGTGTAATTCTAGCACTATAGAGCGTGGCGCCAGTACATGGCAAGCACCCTGTGGCGGCCACAGTAACTATGCAGTGCACGAATGCTACGACGTAGTCGGGCCCATCTATCATGGAATTTGTTGTAAGAAGAATGAATGATTTATAGCTGTCTTCGAAATGTAATTGTAAACTCCTTGCCAGTGCACTTACTACAGTATTGGCTCGCATGTTCACAGGAGCCTCGGACTACTGATTGGCAGCGTTTTTTGACCGTGTTCGAAAAGTGTACAGGTCCCCTTTAGTATCAAGCACTGTTTCCTCATGAGCTGCATGTTTTTTTCTGCTGCGCTTGATTCAGGTCAATCCCAACCTGGCACTGGGCACATTCGTGCCACACTTTCACCAAGCTGGTCATGGCGCTGACTGGATCTGATGAAGTGGCCACAGAGGACTGCTTGACGACGAGTTCTCTTTGACCTGCTATTGCTTTCCGAGGTAAGGTTGATGGAACATGTTAACCATTGCAAATGTTTAACTTCACGGTAAAAAAAAAAGAGAGTGTCAGAAAAGGAAAGAAAGGAAAAATCCATAGTGTGTTTTAACAATCCATGCCTGAGTGCACTTCTTTGCAATCAGTACTGCTCATCATGTGGGGGCTTACATATCTATCAGAGTGAACAGCTAAATGTTTAAACTCCAAAATTGTGTGCAGTCTCGCATAGTACTCCTCTGTCATTGACAGTCATGAGTAGTCATGTGCCTCATGAGAAGCCTCTGCTGTAAGAAACAGTTCTTTGCAGCAGTGTCCTTTTCTAAAACAGTTGTACGCAGTCAAGAGTAATCATGAGCAATCCTCCGCATTCGTGTATAAAAATCTGCCTGATTTATTAATACAAAGCCACCATTGCTGCCCAGCCTTTCTAATGCCTTTGTGAAGATTTTTGTAAGCGATTAATAGTTATGAACTTGTTAGCATTCACGTTTTTGCCCAAGAATATCCACACCCAGTCCCAGAACATAACACATTCCTGTAACCTTGATACCTTTCTATCCGGTCCGGCGCAGATGGTGCGCTGTAATGGAAAGGAGCTGATTCCACACCTGCCCTCACTGCGAGATGTGCTCCGTCGCACGCTGCACTTGTCATCTCGGCGGGGCTACCTGCTGGCCAGCAGCCTGCTCCGAAACGTCCTGCGGGCTTGCAGCTTGGTCTTCCCCCTCGACTACCGCATGACAGCAGTGCCGTGGGAGCAGTGCCTCAACTTCGCAGAGTACCTGCCTATCAGGGTGCGTGCTGCTTCTCTTCTTTTGTTTCTGTGCTGCTTGTGGATGATTCAGCTACTAAGCAATGCGGGGTACAGGTTTGTCGGGCATCGGCAGCTGACAGTTTGACCACTAAAGAGATTGCAGTACGCTGACTTGAACCAGCAATAAATGAAATTTCACTGATGTAAAAGAAAAATAAAAAATTCACTTTGTGAGCACAACCACAGGGTGCGTTGCTTTTGATGCAATAATTGAGGAGTAAGGCTAGCCAAATATTTGGGATACTTGGTTCAGATTATCTTTTCTCAACCCTAGATAAATGGAAGCTATGCAACCTTAATAATATAATAATATCTGGGGATTAACGTCCCAAAACCACAATATTATTATGAGAGACGCCGTAGTGGAGGGCTCCGGAAATTTCGACCACCTGGGGTTCTTTAACGTGCACCTAAATCTAAGTACACGGGCCTCAAACATTTTTGCCTCCATCGAAAATGCAGCCGCCGCTGCCGGGATTCGATCCTGCGAAGCTATGCAACCTGAAACTGGACCCATCAAATGTTAATAGACAGGTTCCCTCTTTTGTCAACAGGGCATCGGTTTCCTTGTTGAACTAGCCCACCTGGAAACACTTGTGTAGGCAGATGTGAATACTAATACTGGCCTACAGCACTAGTTCAAGCATATTGTGTAACCTTATCAGTAGGCTTGTGCGAATAGTAAATTTTAGGTTCGAAGCGAATGCTTCAGCTACATCGGCCAGACTGGTAGGTGTCTGAACACAAGAGGAAGGTGGGGAACTATCGTGATGGCAATCTTTCGGTGCATTGTCATGAGTGTGGGGTTGAAGAATGGAAGGCCTTGTAAACCATTGTATGATATGTGTAGGGTGGTAGCTAGAAATTAGGGGTGTGCGAATAGTGAAATTTCACCTCGAATCGAATTCGAATCGAATAGTGCCGAATAGTGGCCAGAAATATCGAATATCGAATCGAATATCGAATAGTGTAATTACACGAAATGTGTACCTCAAGTTACGGCAAGACAACGAACAAATCAGGGACGCTACGGCGTGCCGATAGTTTTATTACGCACATGTTCAAGAGTGGCTTTTGTTTCAGTTTTTATGGGCGCGCAAGCATGTTGATAGAAGAGCCGCCATTCCAGTCAGCAGCGCCACTCCTAACCTCCTCACAGAGGGGGGTACGGTGGCTAGTTTTCTTTACCCATGGTCGCACAATACAGCTCATCTGACAACGGTAATGTTGTGCTTCATTGCTACGAGTGCTCCGGGCCCAAAAATCTTCGGGCGCCCGTTCACAGCAGCGTTTTACCTGCGTCTCGAAACGATGGAACTTTCTGAACAAGTGTTTCGGTGCGGCAGTGGCGACTGCCCAGCGCGAACAAATCTTTACATGCAAAGCCAATGACCGAGGGTTTCGCAGGCCAACGTCAGGACGTTTTACGGCGCTTGCGGCATACGCGACCGAACTACGCAAGAAGACCGTGCCTTCGTTTCGCGAACGAAGTTGTGAAGGGCTTTACAGTTTTCTCATATGTTTTTCTACGTGCGGAAATGTCATAAGCTCCTTTAAGATCAGCATGAGCTCGCTTTTGAACCAGGATGTCAGTGAAAGTTTTAACGAAAGGCCTACTGTAACGACGTTAGCGTGAGTTTTTGCCACCCCACCCTCACCAAGTTGCACCGTTGGCATTTGTCACGTTTTAGATATTCGTAGTGTCGAATTATTCGAAACTTCGAATACTAGCTATTCGAAAGTCGAATCGAATTATTCGATTAGGTACTATTCGATTCGAATTCGAAACTCGAATATTCGCACACCCCTACTAGAAATAGAAGCCAAGATGTGAGGGAGATAATAGGGGCGGATTTGATTGCAAAGGTGGGTCAGTCATGCGTAAGCCCACCTTCCATTATCTTGTTGTCTAAAGAAACAGTTTCTCAGCATGTTCATACGATTTTGTGACGTCATGGAAAAAAGAAGTTTATATTATGCATTTTCGTAAATAAATGTCAGTTGGAAGTAAGCGCTTGTGTTGTCGTCACCTCCCTTTGGCCTTGTTTGCGCGCGCTTAAGTGATCAATGAAGGTAATATGTTCATTTAACCTGAAATGGGGCTTCACGGCAGTGCAAGATTCCCCTGGCTAGGGTATTCACGGTAATATCACCCCTGCACTGCAGTGAAACAACCTTTACAGGGGGTTACATGTGGTGTAGTATATGTTTATTGGTTCATTTCGAATACTTCGAAATTTAGAATAATTTAAATTCGTTTCGAAGCGAACTTGAATACTGTAATATTCGTTCGAATATTCGCACATGCCTACTTATCAGCATAAATGTCCTAGCATAAATGTTTTGCTATTTTATTATGGTGAAAAAGCAATCACAGAGACAGTGTTGAGCAGAAAACATAAGGCGATTGTATTAAATTCATCCGTAACAGTGTGATGCGTGAAAAACATCGAGATAAGAGCATTTCGGGGAGGTTTGCTTTCAGGAGTGGGGCCGAGCAGGAGACCTAGACCATCTGGACATCAAGTGGCACGTTCCATCCAGTGAAGAGCTGGCATGCGTGCAAGACCTGCTTGAAACCTTTCTGCAGCCAGAACTGCAGGCATTGCTCCTTTGGAGTAGGGGAGAACGCACCCTGTCCAGGTTGGTATAGAAGCACCTTTATGCTCTTCGGCAACAGTGTGGAAAGGAAACAATGTGTTATATTCATGAATCACTGTCAGGGTTTATCGGGGTTGCATTTCTTAGTCGCCATCAACAATGGTCGCTGCTTCCAGACTAATCTGGATTGAGTTTGATGCTGATGTCAGCCAAATCGTGATCTGGGTACCAGATCGTGATGTGCAGATTATGACCTTGATCCAAATTGATTATAAGTGGCTGTGTAGCAGCAACTGATTTGGTGAGCCTAATCCAGATCAACCCTGATCGCGATCAAAAGAGCCCATGCAACAGCAGTACATATTGCGGTTTTGATTGGTTTGATCTTTTTTTCCCATGATGGGCCAGTGCAAACAGACAATTGACAAATGTTTTCTTTTTTCATTTGACTGGTTGTTTTCAACTTCTTTCAGTTTTCTTGTGGGGTTAAAATGACTCGGGGAACAAATGAAGTGACAGCACATTAGTAAAAGCATGCAAAAATGGCATCTATTGTGCCTTTTATTCTAGCAAATTTCTCAACAGAGATGGTCCAAATAATCAAAGTTCATCTCACCGAACAGTGATAGTTAGTGAATGTTTATCCGTGCCCAATCTAGCAGGCAGAGCCGCCTTGCCCAGCATTGGTGAAGTGAATGATAATAACATTGATGCATTGGGCCTGGCTTTAGTTTCATAGGCTCTAAACCTATTCACTAGTGACAACCTCTTTGTGTTCTTGACTTGTACAGAAGCGTTCTTAAAGGGATACTAAAGGTAAATAACAACTTACGTCATAGTTAAAGGTCAGTGCTTGAGAACGTCTGAAATGGCAATATTACACACAGCAGCACTTTAGTAATCGAGAAATTAAGGTAAACGTAGACATGATTTGCACCACCAGTGGGACATTCTGGGACCGCAAGCCCGATGATGTAGTTGGGCCTGAGTACTATAATCACAAGTACTCAAACTACCCGTGACAGAAAAGAACATTTGGATGAATTACAAGATGGAATAAAATTCAGCTACCGTGTTTCAGTCCGATGCATACAAAAAATGAACTTCTTGACAACCCTTAAGTACAAATGGAAGTTCCGTTTCGTGTGGCTGTGCTGGGCTAAATCCCCTTGCTCTGTTGCCCCAAGCGCCGGCTGTCACGCAGTAAAGCGAGTAAAAGGGGGCATGGTTACGTCAGAAGGCCGTTCTCGGAGACGTGTGGTTTGAATTGTGCTAATGGATCGGGCAACTAAACACTTGATTTCCTTGACACACATTTCCTTGGCACGAAACAAGCACTACGAGGTTTCTGGAACCCTATTTCAACAATACATCTAGACTTATTATTTGCCTTTAGTGTTCCTTTATGTCCTCTACATTTGCTTTCAGCTGAAATTCCTTGAATTATTTTATTTTTTTACAGGGAAGAGGTTCAGCGTAGCCTCAACCTGGTCCTAGACTGCATTCTGGGAGCGGGCCCTGGCACTACCCCTGTGGCCTGGGGAGCCCATCAACTTGTGAGCCTTTCGTTGTCCTTTTGTGATGTATGCATGTGTGCGGTATGTGTGTGTGTCTAGGGGGTGGGGGCAGAGCTATGCCAGTGGCGTTGACTTCACTAAATTATGTTGCACATCTTCAGCTGCATGGAATTTGCTGAGGGTAATTCCTATGGCCCTAAAATAACCGTCAGGGCCTAACTTCACACCTGTAGGCCTCTAGTGAAGCAAACGTAACCACTGTGCCACCACGGCAGGATGGTCCATTGGGTTACAGTGCGTGGGTGCAATAGAAAGGGTGATCAAAATCACCCGGTCCCAGATGTGGTATCCGCGCCCAAAACCGTCGAAATCCCGGGTGGTTTTTCGTCCACTTTAGGTTAATTTTCAATTTGTTTCATAATTGACCATACTACAGTTAAAGGACACCAATAAGGTCCCCTATGCTTTACATGGCCTGATGTCCTGTTGCTTTCATTTGGTTGTGTCCAACGACGACCCGAGCCCCTCGAAAAAAATTTCCCTTTTTACGAGCACTTGAGTGACGAGAGCATGCTCTCCTCACCCAAGTGCTCTGCAAGCTATTTCACTGCAAAGCTTAGCTCATATATTTATTCCAAACAAGTGAAGCAAATACTAGATGACAAGACAGTATGAGCAAGCCCGTACGGTGTATACCGCCAAAGCAAGCCAACAGCAGCAAACATAGCTTTGTCTACAATGCACGCCTAGCAGCATCTTCTCTCCATGCAGCAAACTTGGCCAGAAGGCTTTAAGCATTAAAAATGAAGTATGAAGGACACTGGTAACTTATTTTATGCTAAATATTGAATATCTGTGTGCCTTCTTCCATCCCGGCAGGCTTGGCTCAAAAGTTCCTGCCCACTTTGAGTACAAGGTCTTCCTAGGAGTACCATGTAAGTTCTTAATCTATTTTCTTGAGTCCTCGTTTTAGCCATTCTTTGCCTATCGTAGAGTTCAGTGGCATAGAGCAACTGCTTTTAAGTGGAAATGTAGCAATGTTGCATTCATGTTATGAATATGCTTTATTATTTTTGTATTGGATCAGTGGCCTTTTGTCACTAAGAAATCGGACACCTAGGCAGCTACCTATGTGCTTTTTTTATGATACTTTTTCCTTTGTGTGATGGCCATGCACCCCAAATAGCCTTAAACCTTTGTTTCTGTAAATTGCTTACTAGGGAATTTGAATTTTCTGTCTATTTAACAATTTTCACACACAACAATTTCAGATAATAAAGTACTGTTTTCAGATGCAAAGAAGCTCTGCATAAATTGTGCATGTCTTTTTACAGTTTCCATTGAATGTAGCCTTGTATGAATCTAGCATTATGCTACTATAATTTTGACTGTTGAGTGTGTTTTTTTACACTGCTGATGTACTTATTTTTCTCATGTATTAGGCCTCATGCACACTCAAGCTGTACATTGTTCATTTTAGTTTGTGCCGGTCTTTCCTAATTTGGTTGTATGTCAAAAGATAAAGGCAATTCTCTGTTCTTACAGCACATTTTCTCAAAGTGCAACAGGTAGTGATCTTGAAACACATTGCAGTTCCTTTGAAAGTTTTTACTGTATTCATTTTACTAGATATGCATTAGCAATGGTGCTCATCTAGAAATTGAACAGAAGATTGTTGTGAATTAATAATTTCAGTAACTGCAATTTCCAAAAATATTTTCACAGCTAGAAATTGTAAAGAAAAAAAATTGGAGGCAGTGTTGTAAGAATGCTGCTTGCAGTCGCATGGTAATTTAACAAACATATCGATGTGTTCTCGCATCGCCTGGGGCTTCATTCAAATGAGGTCTGATTGTGCTGTAAAGAAGACATTGCTGCACAATAGGGCGCATGAAAATTTTTCAACGCTTGGGTTGTCTTTTTTTACTCGTATTTGATTACTGACTTGGACATGTCACGTGTGCTCGTTTTCGAAGCATTTCATTATTTCCGCTTTGCAGCTGTGAACTTCAAGTCCGGAGGAAAATGTGCGACAAAGTCATAGCCACCATATGCGGAAGGTTTTAGGTACGTGGTGTTGTTACCTCTAGCAATTCACAGAAATGTTGACTTTACAGGGACATCTCTAGAGGACTCACGAAGACGACATCAAGTCTCTTTGCCTGATCATCAAGGTAAAGCGTAGCTAAGCGTCACGTGTTATGCATTTAAGCTGCAGCGTCTTCGCTCTCATTGCAGATCTACCATGAGCTCATGTTCTTTTGGGGAATCCCCAAGGATGACTTTGATACTCGATGGAAAGGGTTCAACATTGTCAAAAAAGGCTTGGAGAACCGGGTATGTTTGAAGTCCTTGTTCGATGTAGCTCGTTTTATTGTGGGGAACCATCAGGTTGATAGCTCATCTTTCATTGCACCAGAAGTGTATTGTGGGGGTGGGGGGGGGGGGCGTAGCAAAGCCAGACAACTGTGCATTGAGTGAGGTGGACAAAAATAAATCTATCATTGTTTTGTTATCATAATTTGGAAGTTTGTTTATGCAAGGTCCATTCCTTCCAACAGTATACTACTTGTCTCAAACAATGCTAAGGTATGTTGCCTGTGGGGTACAACACCCCATCCTCTCCAGTAAGCAAGATTTGGGGGGGGGGGGCCTCACCCTTAACTGATGTCTCTATATTGCATTATCACAAATGTGATTGTACTGCCAATTTAAAATTTAGTGAAGTTCTGTACAGACAGCAACAAAGTGCATCTTGCAATAGAGGCTTGTCACATCGGTTATCCCAGTATAACAAGCTGGTCTTTGTTAAGAATTGTTACGCCTGAAACCATAATAAGGGACTCGGATAAGGGCTTATTTTTTTTTGCTTCTTTTTTCTCTCTTTGCTGTAGTGCTACCTTTTAGTTGTCAGTCACTGTCTACATTATTGTTTTTGTTCTTGTGTACATGCATTTTATGCCTGCATTTTCAAACTATGAATGGAGGTTGCCAGTAGAATGTGGTAGTCCACAGAAAGGAGAGACGTGCTATCAAATTCGTGCTACTAAACACAAATTTATGAAAGGCTGCGCATCTCTTCATTAATGAGGCTGTGTATCTCTTTATTAATGGAGCAAGTGCATACAAATCATCATGGTTTTGCCATCTTTCTCATTGCAGCTAGCCAAACACAAGCAACACATTCGGGCTCTGCTTGTGGACAGGGCACAGCTGCAACAAGAGGCGAGTTCACCAGTCATATTTACTTGCTCTATTTCAGCATCACAATACTAATGCTGAGGCCCACGATGCTCTTATCTTTACGCGATCTATCATGGCATGGGTCATGAGTACGGGTGAGGATGGGTCATGACACTGTCAGCTCCTTCATGAATTACTTGAGAACAGCGATAGCTTCTGCAGTCATGCACTGCTTCTGCAAATACGTTTTCACTGCTCTGGCTGGATCCTGTGGCTTTAGAAAGGATTACAAAATAATGTGTACTGGATTTCCTCATGAATCAGTGGCAGTGTCCTGCCTTACAAGGAGTGCATGTGTTCTGCAGGCCGTGTTTACTTATGGTAAGATATAGGCAAGCGTCGTACTGTTTTACCTGATTTCTCGTGAATAAATCTAGATACTAAATATAGTGCTAGCTTAATACAATGTACCTAGCTTTAAGATTACCAAGGACTTGATGAAGGCACATCGAAATGAGCCTTTGTCATTAAGCCCAGAGCCTGACGTTCAGCCTATGAGCCACAGCAGCCAGTTGTGACCAATTTTAGCATGTGTAATAATAACTGATTCAATTGCTTTGGGGGGAGACTACAATACGTTTGATGCACATTTCTGATACACAGTTTCATGCAGCTGTTACTTCGGTACTTTTATGTGCTGCTGTATAAGTTCTGATGAATATTAGAGGTGTTTAACGTATTTGCGTATTTGTTTGTTTTAATGATTTTCTACCAAACACAAAAAGTTGAATATCACCCATTGTTCATTTTGTGCCGCTGTTAGATTGACCCATTACTTGCGTAACAGAAGTGGTGAAGTCTTGTTGGGAGATTTTTCTCCAAGCTTATTTGCACTCCCGCTTTGTGACATCCCACTATCTTCATGCAGATGCGCATTCTGAGCCGCCACCTGAGCTATTTCACGGAGTTACATCGGGACCTGATGCTCGACCTGTCGCGCCTCGCCACCAGCCACTACAGTGAGGTTAGTCACTTGAATGAAATGTCCAAGTTTTGGTTTTTGTACAATGTGTGCTCCACCTTTTTGTGTCGCAGGTGCGAATTCAAGCGCAGGAGGTGCTGGGCAACTGTGTGCACAGTTACCCAGGCTCGCACACCCTCCTTCTGGGAGGACTGATGGAGCTGCTGACGCCAGAGCGGCCCGAAGTGACGCACGAACAGTTCAAGGGCGCTCTGTACACCCTGCTCGGCAAGAAGCAGCGAACGATGCTTGTCCTGTGCGACTGGCCCTTCCTGGATTCCCTGTGGCCCGCACTGGTCGGTGCACGACACTCCGAGAAGCCGTCCATCATCTGGCTCCTGGAGCACATCCTCGAGACGCTGCAGAAACACCTCGAGACCATCCAGATTGCAATTAAGGTACGCCACAAGTTGAATTGAACTGTATTGAATTTATTTTGTTCTTTTTTTACACGAAGTTTGCAAGCACTGCATGGACCCATAGCCATAGGTTAGTTTTGTTCAAAAAACTTTTTTCATAATGGCATTTCAGACAAGTAAAACTAAACAGAGTTATATAATGTTGAATATTTAATACATTTTAATCATTCAACAAGCAACGGAGCGCATGAAATAACCACACAAAAAAAACCATTATTGCACAGGAAAGAACAAAAACGCCGATATGTGTACTAAAGAGGCCAATTAGTTGTAAGACTAAACATGACATTACATTCAGAGGTCCATTAATTCTTCTAAATAGTGTTTTTTTAGTGCTTTAGTAAAATTGGATGACATTTCTGTTTCGAAAAAAATAACATTTCGGATCTTAATACCAGTGTGATGACACGCTGCCAATAAGGCCATTAGATTTTTATGACACTTGTGCCATAAGATTTTTATTTAGACCTAGAGTTACCATTTGAAACTGACCGTGTGTGCTGGCAATGTAATCCTTGTTCGAAGAAAGCTATCCCACCCTTCACATGTGCACACACTAAACTTGTAGAAAAGGGGTAATGCAGTCTCCTGCCTAAAAGCAGCTCTGACCTACTTGTGCCACCACCAGGTAACTGGTAGCTCCAAGCACCAGTAGCAATGGCTCACCCAGGCTGGTTACCCACCACAGTGGTCTTCCGGTTACGGTGCTCGACTTCCGACCAGAAGGTCACGGGATCAAATCCCAGCTGCAGCGGCCGCATTTCTATGGAGGCGAAATGCCGGAGGCCCGGGTACTTAGATTAAGGTGCACGTTAAAGAACACCCGACGGTCAATATTTCTGGATCCCTCCACTACGGTGTCCCTCATAATCAAATTGCAGTTTTGAGATGTAAAAGCCAGTTATACCCAGGCTGGTTATCCCCGGCCCTTGCTCGTGTCTGTTTCTGAAAGACTCCTGGTGACCTTGGCGAGAGGAGGGCCGGTACACCACAAAGACCACAAAAGGCCTCATTTAAGTACAGCCATTATATTTCAATGTCCACGATGTTTCGCACAGATTAGAAAAGGTTGCTAGAAGGATTGGAGTATGCATTTTGTTCAGTGCAAGAAACAGGCTCTCAGCGCTCTGCCGCAAGGTGAACAAGGAGGGCAACAAGACAGAACAATCTGAGAAAAAAAAAACACAGAAAGCACTTTGTTGACTGCACTCATGCTAAAGTATATAAGATTCCTTTCGTGTATGGCCGCTGCTGCATCAGCCAAACAGGCCAATGCTTGAATGGTGGGCTAAGAGAGCACACGGACTTGCTTAAAAGTTCTGTGGCCAGTCACTTAGCCCAGCACTGCAAAACATGTGGTTGTTAGCCAATCCTTAAGCAGTGCACCGTTTTGGAAACATGCAGAGAACAAAGAGCATGCGAGATAAGCAAAGCTCACCATATTCGTACGCACGGGAACGCTTGCATCAGTGCGTCCTTGGTTTCCCTGCATATCTGTGAAATCGGTTAGTTAGTTGTTGAAAATGTGACAACCTGTTTTTGCCGACGCTTGTGACAGGATGACTTCTTCTCTATCTCTGCACGGATACTGTGTTTTTGGTGGTCTTCTGCCCAAAGCTTCTGTGTATATCGCACTTCCCAGCAATAAACCAGTGGTTGCTAGTTCAGTGCCTTGTCGGTCATTCTGTCACCATCCCGTGTCTAGCGCTGTGTGTTCCCATCTTAAAGTACGTTGAGGATCGACTGCATTTTCAAACTTCTAAGCAAAGGTAAACACAAAGTGTCTGTAATAAGTGTTCAGTATACACAAGCTATCATTTTATGCATGTGACGACATTGTCAAATGGGCAGCATGCCGAGTGAACATATTGTAAACATGGAACAACTAAAGGGTGATGATGTTGAGGTGATACTGATACGGTGATTATGATGTAATCTCAGTATGGCTTTCTCAGCGTTGACTTTGTTCACTGCATGTCGTTCCTTCCATCAGGTGCCAGCACCCTGTTTGGAGCGTGCCCAACAACTGGCGCTTGCCGCATCTGCCGAAGAAATGTCTGCAGCAGTGGAAGCTGAGGAGCAGTGTAACAACCGTGCAAAAAAGTAATTATTGCGCTAGGTTTGGTTGAAGGCCAACCTCAACATAATTACACTTGGCTAAATTCATTACGAGTTGATAGTATGTAGTACTAGTACCACTGAAGCAAACTTGGCAGGGCTGGCAGTGACATCGTTTTCTTGAGAAGCCTTCACATCTGCCTGGTGGTTGTCTATATCACTTGGGTCCAGGCGAGTTTCAGCGCCGCCTATCTTGGAGGCCGTGTCGAGGATGCATGCATTCTAGGTCATATGTCCTTGTCATATGCCATTACCCGCGAGCTGTAATGACAGTATCCTCTTCAGTTTTGGTGTTAAAACGCCCATTTTGTTAGGGTTTTCATGACACTTCTGCTCATACTTCAGATGCAAGATTTTTGCATGGAGACTCTTCTGTTTGTACTTTATTTGAAACTAAGATTTTTTAGTCGAAAAATTAGTTGTAGTTTAACATTAAGGGAGTATGATGAGAGTGTATTTCAGTGCAAATGTTCCAACTGTGTGCTTTCCCATAATCGTTAGGAGTCAGCTGTGCTTTCTTGCTTCCAACTGATGTCTGCATTGTTGTTTTCTGCGTAATGGAATTTTTTGTTTTCTTTGAACTTTGCTTACCAGCGGAGGGAACTTTGAACTTTGCTCTTTGAACTTTGCTTACCAGATTGAGAGATGAGAGCCCATATCTGTGGCCACTGCACTTGAGGGACGTTTAGTATGTTTTTGTGGTAAAATAAGTGTGATTAAAAGACAGGTGGAAGAATACTGACATTGCACCCTTGTCAGCATGTGCCTTTTTTCACCTTTGTTAGCCATGCAGGTTTTTTAACAACCCATACCAACTGGCTTAGTCTGCCGTACTTTGAAATTAAATTTTTTTCAATCAACTACGACTGCTACTAGAATGGGTTTACCTGGGGCTATTTTGCTGTGGGGCTTACATTTATTGTTAACCAACTTTATTATTAAAGCCAGTTACAAGTTAGCTTTTAAGATATTACAGAGATTTCAGGCAAGATATTTTGGAGACTCAAACACACACTCGTGGGCTTTCTTGACTGGTTTAGACATTCTTGTTGAGTTTTATGAACCATCAAATTTTTGCACCCTTTCCACAGGGAGTACGAAGACCTCGTCTGCAAGCTGGTTTCTCAGGTGGAGAGTGGTAGCCTGTGAGTATCCACTTATGGCCTTCTGCGTAATATGTTTGCCAGAGAGATTCAGCATTAGTGGAGACGCACTAGCATAGACATCTAACCAAACGCTTGGTGTGTGAACAGCAGTGCTGGTAGTGATGCTGTTGCCAATTAGTAGCAACCTAGTTTGTCCAAGGAAAGCATGGGGTCAATTGTGTCGTACTAGTAATAAGAAATAAAGTAAGGCACTGCTGCAGCTTTTTGCGAAGTTGTGCTGCTCGAAATTTTCAGCGTCACGTTACCAAGACCGTTGAGTAAAAGGGTTGATGCAAACTCTTCATGTACATTTTTTTGGTAGCTAGTAAACTGGTTTTGGTAAATTAATGAATGGTTGCTTCAGTTTTGTTTTAAGCCATTCTAAACAAGCACGAGTAACTTTTCCACTTTAATGTCGTTTTTGCAAAATGGTGCAAGACACACCTGGTGTTCTAAGCAGCAGAGTAGAGAAAAAATGTAGCATTCTAAGCAATCATGCAGTGCTGTTTCAGAGTCACATAAATGCGCAGTAAGAACGGGCTTTTTTGTTGTTGTTTTTTTCAGTGCATTAAGCTTACTGTGCATTGTTTCTCTTGTAATTACAACGGTTGATGTATGTTAATTTCTTTCAGCTGGTATGTAAGTAAGGAATTCTAGCCTCAGTGGCTAGTAATGGCATTATTATAATGAGATACAGGTAATGATTTTCAGTTTGATACGTTGCCTTATATTTATTCAGTTATCCTATTTATTTGGTTTCCTTACTTTTGCGTGCTCATTTCAAGCCATATTTGAATAGACGAGCAGGAGTGGCCATTGAAACTGAGAAACATTATTTCCTTCAGTCTTACATTTTTTGTGGAATTGCAGTTTACATCAGCTTTTTGTCTATTCCAAGACTTCCCCCTAGAACTAGTACACATGTGAGACATATCATGAATTTCTAATGCTTGAAAGAAAGTAGGGTGAAAAAAACGAGAGAAAAAAACACTAAAAAATAGGTAGCGCTCGCTTTTTTTTTTGCAAGCATTGGAAGTGCATAAAATGTTGAAATGCCAACTATCCCAGCTGTCACCTATAGGTACAATTGTTAGAGCTTGTCGGCAAAAAGAAGTTTGCATTTTGCAATAATGAACGCAATAATCAATGAACTGTGAAAATTGTATAGCAGGTTCAGCATTCACATGCATAACTAACCAAATCGGAGGCATTTATTCAATTTAAGCGCCAATTTCATGTAAGCAACTTTTTCTTTACCAAGACCTTACTGTACAAGTACCAGTACTACTACTGGTAGTAATGATACTAGTGGTACCAGTACCACTGCTGTAACTGGCACTGGTGCTCCAACACTTATACTGCAGTACTCTTAACCAGTGGTGCTGGTAATAGCAATACTAGCAGTACTGGTACTAGTAGTGCTAATACTAGTGGCACAAGTACCACTAGCGTTTCTCCTGTATCCAGTACAAACATGACGACTCGTATTGCTAGTACTAACACTGGCACTAATGCACAGTAGCATTGGTGCTAGTAGTTGCAGTGCCTAACATACATAATCATGATTGTGCAATGGCAATGTTATGCGTAGCCACTGGCGTCACTACCACATGGCCCTGGTGATGGTGAAACTGCTCATCAGGAATGATGTGCCCCTGCCCACGCCCGCTGTTAGCATGCTGGTCCATCACCTGGTGCACGACACGCTCAACGTGCGCAAGGTTGGTGTATACACTTTGCACCGTATGGTCTTTTCGGTCTGTACGGACGAAGCCTCAAAGAAATTCATACAAATTTGTCAGAAAGGGAAGCTTCTAGTGGGAGAAAAATTCATCCTGGTCCAGGGATCAAACCCGAAACCAACACCCTTCTGGGGCGGTCGCTCTACCAATTGAGCTAAGTAGGATGCTAGTGATTAGAAGTGCAAGGGCGAATTAGTCAACTCATTTGCAATATTCTTTGTACATGTTTCAAGTTGTCCATTAATTTGTGCTTGCACTGCCACTCGCTAGCATTCTGGCTAGCTCAATTGGTAGAGTGGCTACCCCAGAAGGGCGTTGGTCCCAGGCTCGATCCCCGAATCGGAGTGAATTTCTCAACTAGAAGTTTTTCTTTCTGAGAAATCCGTATGGATTTCTTTGACGCTTCAGCTACAGTGAGGTGGTTGTCAATTATGCCTTTCATAAAATAAATATTTTGCATGACAAGTGAGTGCAGTGGACACGTCAAGTGTCGCATGTGTTAACATATGCAGGATGTTTTTTTAGACAATACAGATTTTTTAATAAAAAATCTATGACAGTTAGGCTCCTGTCGTTTCCTCACATGAACTCTGTCAAGGCGGAAATACTTTCCCGCAGCTAAAATGACGTTGATGCAGCTAATTAACAAAAACTCATAAATTAACCTTTTAATTATTGATCTGAGGGCAGTTGTTTATATTAGAAAGTTGTAGTGCATGATAATTCATGGCATTCCCATTTTCAGAAATCACAAAAGTTGCACATAGTCCAAGATATTCAGCATCGAATTTCAGCTATTCAGCTAAAGATATTCAGCTTGAAATTTTGGGTGGTAGGCAAGGCTAAAGCTGAATTTCACCTGCGGAGCGAGATGAATTAAAGCATAAAATTAAATCAAAGTCTTTGTTATTAAATCAAGTTCATTTTTAAATTTATATGCTAAAGTGTTGCTGGGGTGGGCCCAGAGGTGGCAGGGTATCTTTTGTAGACAGAATAACAGGAATGAATGCATCCAGGCAGCATTTCCAAGAAAAGCTGTGCTGAGTACAACTTTTTCTTGGCTTAAATGATGCACAGGTGGCCATACTGGGAGTTGGCACAGTACTCAAGCAGCTCAAAAAGAAACACGTCAAGCAGGAGCTTGCCGAGATCGACCAACAGTCGATTGAGCTTAGTCCGACATTGGCCACCCTGGTGGACCGAGCAGGCAAGCGGCCCGCCAACCTGTGGCTTCAGTACAACAGTGCTCTGCGTCCCGACACTAAGGAGCGGTGGCAGAAGCACCACTTTGTGCACAAGACTCACATTGGCTTCTACCGGCTACCCAAGCCTTTCCTTGTCTACGCGCCTGACGAGCAGCAGCCCTCGCTGGATCGCACCATTGAGGAGATGTCGCCAGTGAGTACTGCTCCAGATGGAACACACTCTTAACTGTTCCTCTATTGCGAACAGGCATAGCCGTCACTTGAATCTGTATGGGCATAGCCAATGATGAACATAGTGGTCATAGAGGTACCACCACCTGTTACATGTGGAGGACAGAGCTTAGATTCGAGTAACTATGGTATTCAGACAGTCCGATTTGTCTGCATTATTCTTTATGTGATTTGCTTATGTTTCTGCCAATTTAAGCAGTGTGCTTGATTGGGCTGGTTGGCGCATAGTAGTTAATAGTAGTAGTTAAGAATGAAAGAGCGCCTAAGACAGGATGAGATCCTATCGCCAACAAGACAGCACCATGTCTGTGTCTTCATCTCATCCCATCTCAAGCGCTGGTTTATTCTTCATGTATTATGCCAATTGTTCTTGAACATACTGCAAGGACAGACTGTTGAGCTAGTGAGTGTATATATTACGTTCCAAAGGCAATCACTGACACTTGTGGTTGTGCGTTTGATTTATTTTACTTCTTTATAGTCTGAAGCAGCCATCTTTGAAGCCTTCACTTCCGAATCATTTGTGGAGCAACTCTCAAAGTACCTGTCACTGGAAGAGCGCAAGGGCCACGACCGATTCGATGCCAAGAGGTTCTACATGTTCAAGGCAAGTCGTCTATCCTGGGAATGCTTGATGCGTGTTGTGCCTGTCGAACACTGTAGAAGACAAGTGGCAGTATAACTTGGTTGCAGCATGTGAAGCAGGCTAGAAAATAAGTGCAGTTCCTGTGTAAAAAAATAACATTCTGTAGAAATATCCAGCACAATAAAGCACTCTTCCTTTCTTAAAGGTCATGAGGCATTGTTGAACAGGGAATGCCGCTGGAGCCAATGTTTCGACATGACGACTTGTCTTTGTTTGAGAGCAACTGCTTTCCTTAGCGGCGTCTTTATGTGCGCCTTGTTCACTCTCGCTCAACCTCAAAGATGGAGGAGGTTGTGTGCACAGGAGAAAAAAATAGGACCAGGGGCTATTGTTGGAGATACAAAGGTTGGCGTGTAGGTGTGTGCAAATTTTCTCTCTTGGTTCAAAGCGGTGAAGCAAATGGTAATTAGTAGGGGTGTGCGAATATTCGAAATTTCGAATATTTTTCGAATAGTGTTTGCTATTCGATTCGATTCGCACTGAAATTTTACTATTCGAACTATTCGAACTTCCCAAAGACAAATGCAGTCAACGTCCGGTTAAAAGTGACCCCTTCAGATTTTTAATATGCTTCACCTCATTACACTCTCGTATTGCGGCAAAGCTGCCTTTCAAGCTCCGTTACGGTCGAACTTAGCCAAGAGACAAAGTCCAGTTGGAAATGGTCCCTAGATTTTTAATATGCTTCACCTCATCACACTCCCATATTGCGGCAAAGCTGCCTTTCAAGCTCCGTTACGGTCGAACTTAGGCAAGAGACAGTCAACGTCCGATTCGAAGTGGTCCCTAGATTTTCAATATGCTTCACCTCCTCACACCCCCGTATTGCGGCAAAGCTGCCTTTCAAGGTCCGTTACGGTCGAACTTAGCCAAAAGACAATCAACGTCGGTTTGGAAGTGGTCCCTAGATTTTCAATATGCTTCACCTCATCACACCCCCGTATTGCGGCAAAGCTACCTTTAGAGACCTTTAGAGCTCCGCTACGGTCGCAAATGTATTAACTCAAGAAAACGCTGCTTCCAACATGGAGATGAAAGATGTGGCAGAGTTGGGGGCTCAATTAATGCTGTTTTGGACCTGAAATTTGGGCAGGAAGTCCGAAAAATCGGACGCCGAAGTCTTTTAGCATCCAAAATTTCAGATGTTCTTATATATCGACGTCTACAAGGCAGATTTGGAACTCCGGACTTGAAGGGAGCACACCCTTGTCCACCACATCAGTTGGACTTCCACAGCAGTTGAAAGAGGAGGAGAGGCTGAGGAAACGGCATCTCTGCCTATCACGTGTGAAGTGTTGTCGGCAACACTTTGGTTGCACCAAATCATGTACATAGATACAATTCGGCCTCTACATTGCCTCACTCTTGATAAGAACGACAACTATGAAGTATGATCCCACCACCACTTCATCAACCTAGCGAAAAGAAACACTTTCATGTTGCGATCTCACAAGAACATGCTTAGAGATTCTCTGCAACTTTTTCTGTAATTTCACTTCGAATTATTCGAAAAATGTTTGAGAAATATTCGAAAATTATTCGAAATTATTCGATTCGATTCACACTCAATCTTAATTATTCGAATTCGCTTCGCACCCAAAATTTTGCTATTCGCACAGCTCTAGTAATTAGTATTGAATAATTTTGAAGAAAATTCTTATAGTAGCAGGATTTCAGTAGTATAGGTGCAAGTTACAAGTGGCAAAATACGTTAAGTTTAGAATTTGTGGTACTTAGCCTGTCTGAGCACGTAAACCACGATTTTAAGCTTTAAAGGGGCCCTGCAACACTTTTTCAGCATGGTCAGAAAACAATGCCAATCGGTAGCCTAAACTCCTGAGAACACGCGAGCCAAACATTATAACGTAGCACGTGGCCTGGGATTTACAGTAAATTCTCGGTCAGCTAAAAAGCGCTTCCTCTTCTCTCGACAAAAGTGACGCTTACGGCGTCACTGCCACTGGCCACGCCATTGGCTGATTTGAACATGGCACACTCAGTAGTTACTGTGGCTGCCGTGGCAGGGCGTCACTTGCCCGCACGCACACGCGATTGCACTGAAAGTACGTCGCGCTTTCTAAGGGAAAAAAAAAAAGAAAAAGTGCTCAAGTTCACGAGGTGCGCGTGACATACGTTTTTCTCCCGTGCCACCCCTCCCTTCTTAGCTTCCAGCGCTTTCGTCTGGACGAGAGAAGAAAGCAAGCAATTAAAGCAAGCGACAAATCTTTGTAACTCTGCTCGTACTGGATGGATTCTAAAAATTTTTGCGGTGGTAGATTCATGAGGAAACAAGCTCCTTTAATGAAGCTATTTCATGGCTAGCTGGAAAAGTGTTGCAGGACCCCTTTAAAAATTATCTGGGTGCAGGTATAATATGTGCGCATAACCTCAGTGTCTCTCTTTGCTGCAGTGTGTATTTGACCTGTGTAGGCGATTTCACAGCATAACAGTCCCACTCTGCTGTGACACCACCTTTTCAGGCTGGTTACATGCTATGAAATACGTTGTAAGGTGTCGGGTTCGGCGGGTCTCGTTACGGTAGCTGGCTCCCGCCGTCCGTCCCCATAGCCGAAGGTTCCCAGTGAGGAGGCGCGTTCTTTCAAGAAGGAACGTAGATTTATTTACATGGTTAAGAGATTGGAGTGAAAAGAGAGCAGAGAAATAACGTCAAAAGTCTTCGGCTTTTATAGCCCCGAGACCGTCACTGCAGAAGCACAGGCAAACCGGTGTCAACATCTCCCGCCAATCCGGTGACCTGTCGTCCTGGCGTCCGGCCTCCCGTAAGGAGGCAAAGAGTCACACAATACACTCGCCACGCCCCGAAGACTCGTAGGTGAGAAGGTCGGCGAGGAGTTTCAGTCCAAAGGGGAAAGGGCCGATGACCTCCGCTTCCACTGCCGGGAATACTCGGAAGAAACGATGAATGAAGGCTGCCTCGGGTGAAGGCCCCACCTGGGTTCCGCTCCCTCTGGCACAGGTTAACTCTCCCTGCTGCGGTAGGGTAGAGTGCAGGTGTGGCCAGGTGAGAAGCTCTCCCGCGATGCTATCTCCCGCAGAGAACAACAAGGCAAAAAGGGGTCTCCGAATTCCGACGTCCTTTTTCTGGGAAATCCGTTGACAGCGACTTGCTCGTTCGCTCGACATAGGCTCCTCCTGGAAGAATCGGCATTCCTGCCTCCGTCTAAGCGCCGATACGGGGGAGAAGACAGCATTTCGGTAGACAGCTGTACGCTCAATGGCGTCGGCCTCGATGAATTGTTAGGCCAAACGTAACAGCTCCTCCGCCGCCCGGAAAATCTCGGCTGGCCAGCGCTCACAACCGCTGGGCACGAAGAGAATGGTTGGTGACGAGGCCGACGTCCTGTCTTGGAACCGCAACTGCGAACTCGCAACAAACTCCCAAACCACCTCACAATGATCGACAGCAGCAAAGCGAACCACACAACACAATGCCACGCCGCGATCAAGCGCCTTGGACTCGCTAAAAACTCTCCAGGCTTCTCAAGACACACAAAGAAATGAAAAACCCGCTACTCTAAAATTTTGGCAAAATTTCGTGCCGCCAAAGCTACAACACTCATGGATGAGGAGATGCCTACAAGATGGATCATTTTGGCCGTCCAAGCAAAACAACACCAAAAGCAGGTATAATCTGGCTCTAGATCCCTGAAACAACCAATTTTAAAACAAGTCTGCTCCTACCATCCGCACTGCTATGTAGCGTTACCTTCTCATATCTAACTACACGAAAAACAACCAACAACACAGCTTTCACAAGAAGGCTGCCTAAAACCTACACAAGATATCTGTGCGTATTCTCTACGCTCACTCAAAACAAACTCAAAACGTAGCCGCTATTACCTACTTGAGACACAACCTGACGTACTCGCACTCTTTCACAGCAGATTCAGCTGCGTCATACAACTGTCTGAAACGTGTCCCTATCCCTAATGTTCGGTAAAGCGTAACGCTCAGCTTACGTGATCACACGACGTGTAAGCCGTCAATGAAAGTAAACAAAATAGAGGGAATAAAAATATCGCGTACTAACATGCACTTGTGGTCAATGCTACCCGTCCCTGAGAGCCGCTCTGATAAAGAACGCACTGCGCTCTGCTGTGCTCTTTAGCTCTACACTGCTCGTATTCATAGAGCGCTGAAACATTAAACCACCCAATTAGCCATACGCCACATCCCTAGAAACTCAACTTCTCTTAACGCGCGACAGAACCTAAATGTCAACGAAAAACAACACGCAAAGAAAATAACTCTTGATGCCGTACACCTCGGGAGCACCTGACGTAATCTGCGTTGGATTCGTGCTGAATATCCGGCCCCAAATGCTTGTCAATACTGACAGTGGTCCACTAAAATAGCCACATTCAGCGCCAAACCTGAGCATTTCAAAAACCGCTTTGGTTTTACTCTTAAAACATTCCTCAAAATTGCTCATTTGCTCCCTTAAAATGGGTGACAGTATACTACTTCGCGCTATACATAAAAAACACAAAGTGAAATTCGGTTCCGCTCGACAAACGCTACGACTGCCTCACAATTAGCGGTCGTACCAATTTTCACACATGACTACCGTGACTCATCTTACGCGGTCAGCTCACTTCCGTGCGGGTCACTGCTTCCGCACAAGTTACTCATAATATTGCGCCCACAACTATTTCGCACAATGCTTATAGGCTCAATAAAAGAAACACATACATCGCTTAAAAATACAAAAAGTAAGAAACTGCTTAGCTAAACAAACTAGCCGCGGAGATAACAAAAGAACACTACATCAAACTAAAATAACCTTACAAAAAAATCCTTTCAACCAACTGTTACATTCTCCGACAAGCTGACAGCTTTCTTCCCCTTTTTAGTCGTACTCGTGGCGGTCGCGGTCTTGGCGGCATTTCATTTCGCCAGAGACTACTATGAGCGCGCGCCATTAGCTGTACTTCTCCGTCACGCCTCATTCGGGAATTCCGACGGTTTCCTTCACAAAGGCGAAGGGGATACGAGAAACGTGGGGGAAAGAGTGGCAATCCTCTCCTATTGTTTGCTCTCGCCCGGCGCTCTACTCCTCCTGCCTTGCGCCTAGGAACACCTTGACATGGTTGTCCCCGCAAACTTGTAGCTGTCGAAGGCGCCCTCCGTCGTGGGGATGCGCATTGTTCTCCCCCGCTTCCCCTCTTTCGCCGCTTGCACCTTACTGCGCGCCCCGAAGGACGTTTCCCTGAACTGCCCGATGACCTGTCCTTTTTCTTTCTGCGCTGCGGCGGTCGCTTGCACCCGACTGTCCGCCTCAAAGGACGTTTCCCTGAACTGCCCGCTCGCCTGTCCTGTGTTTCGCTCTGCCCTGTGCCACCTGTCTCAACACTTCGCGGTGCCGCACGAGTCCGCTTTTTTCTTTTGCGGCGACGTTTGCGAACATTTCCCCGATTACGGTGGACTTCACTCTGGGTTGCGACATCGGCGTTTTCACAGCTCATGGGTGCTTGTGCGCCACTTTCTCTCTTGCGTAAGTCATTCGACTTCTCCGCTCCGTTGCACTGTCGGGCGAATTGATCTGTGCTCTCATTTGCAAAAACTACAGCTGGGCCCTTCTCGACAGTATGGCTCTCTACCCTCTCACACTCTGGGGTATTTCCTCCGCTATCAAAAGAAACCTTTTTTGAGAGGCCCTCTCCGATAGTGCTGTCTATCTGGAGCGTTGCGTCACCGCTACGTTTAGGACTAGCGTTGTCCTCTTCTCCTTCAATTTCCGGAAGGCCATTCACGTGTTGGGGTGCGAGGGAAGTCTCCAACTCCTCGATGACCCTATTAGGGCGGCTGGAACCAGCCTCGGTCCCACACGGAATGCCTTTCGGAATCCTTTCCGTCTCCCTACCAGCCGCGGTCTCGTCTTCTATTTGCTCGGCCTTCGCACAATCAGAGAAACGCGTACATTTATCAGGCGCGATTTCACTATCCGCGACCTGTCTCTCGGTTTTCTCCGCAGAAGGCTCCGTGCGCATGTCGCACTCGTAGAGACGCGTACCTTTCATTTGTGGTACCTCACAAAAAGCGGCTTTCTCTGTGGCTTTAAAGTGCATCGCACTCGCCACTTCTTCGCACCGTTCGTGCGCAACCTCTGCGGACGTCTGAGTTCTCCGCCGCATTGCCTCGACTTTGCGCTCCAACCTTTCAATCTCTTCGCGTTCTCTTTCTAGCCTCTCCTTCCGTTCCTGTCTTCTTTTTCGCTCTTCAAACCTTTTGAAAGCTATTAACGCGCAGTTAATGTCCTCCTCACTGGATTCCCTAATAATCAGCTTCCACATATTTGTCCTTGCCATCTTATTATCTACCCTGATGCCGAGATGCTCGCACACAAACAAAAGCTCATCTTTCAGCATCGTCCTCAAATCCATGACTGCCGCTTTGCTTTGGTCCTGCTCACACATAATTAGGTGATCCCTCAAACTCACTCGTTACGCATAACTAGGTGATCTACCTAACCCACAAAAACACAATCCAGCTTCTACACTACTCAAGTGTAAACGCAAAATGAAGCCTGGAAAGTCATAGCAAAAACCAAGCACTCACCACAAACGCAGCACCATGTCGCAAGGTCCATCTCACCGCTGCCAACCAGTTGTAAGGTGTCGGGTTCGGCGGGTCTCGTTACGGTAGCTGGCTCCCGCCGTCCGTCCCCATAGCCGAAGGTTCCCAGTGAGGAGGCGCGTTCTTTCAAGAAGGAACGTAGATTTATTTACATGGTTAAGAGATTGGAGTGAAAAGAGAGCAGAGAAATAACGTCAAAAGTCTTCGGCTTTTATAGCCCCGAGACCGTCACTGCAGAAGCACAGGCAAACCGGTGTCAACATCTCCCGCCAATCCGGTGACCTGTCGTCCTGGCGTCCGGCCTCCCGTAAGGAGGCAAAGAGTCACACAATACACTCGCCACGCCCCGAAGACTCGTAGGTGAGAAGGTCGGCGAGGAGTTTCAGTCCAAAGGGGAAAGGGCCGATGACCTCCGCTTCCACTGCCGGGAATACTCGGAAGAAACGATGAATGAAGGCTGCCTCGGGTGAAGGCCCCACCTGGGTTCCGCTCCCTCTGGCACAGGTTAACTCTCCCTGCTGCGGTAGGGTAGAGTGCAGGTGTGGCCAGGTGAGAAGCTCTCCCGCGATGCTATCTCCCGCAGAGAACAACAAGGCAAAAAGGGGTCTCCGAATTCCGACGTCCTTTTTCTGGGAAATCCGTTGACAGCGACTTGCTCGTTCGCTCGACATAGGCTCCTCCTGGAAGAATCGGCATTCCTGCCTCCGTCTAAGCGCCGATACGGGGGGAGAAGACAGCATTTCGGTAGACAGCTGTACGCTCAATGGCGTCGGCCTCGATGAATTGTTAGGCCAAACGTAACAAAAGGCTCTGCGCGCGTGCGTAATCAAGCGTATTGTTGCGTTCATAATGCTATGTTTCCTCGAACAATATCAGTTCGCTAAGTCATAAGTTCGTTTGAAGCCGGAAAGACAAAGTCCAGACGAATCCACAGAATGACTGAATATCCATCCACTGATGACCGAGTCGCTATCTCTGCAGCTCCCATAGACACTAGCACCAGCGTCTCCTCTACATCTACCTGGAGTAGCATGTCAGGCGAATAGCGAGGCAAACATCTCCAGCTTCTCATTAAGACATTTCTCTCTATTTCTTTTTCTCTCTCTCCTTTACAGTGCCTTCATTTTCTAGGAAATTTAACGGCACACATACGAACTAGACATGCGTGCAACAGCGGAAAATGGTGTACAAGAGTAACTGTTTGTTACAGCGAACAAATAGTGGCGCACCGCGAGTGTCTATTGCGAGACCTCTTGTTTACCATTCATGACATGAACGGCACTCGACTTGGAGGTGAATCACAAGTAAAAGCGAGTGCGATGGGGACGGAGAAACGATGTGCTTAACGGCCACTTCGTATCACGAAACCATCTAGCCAAATTGCGCGTGACAGGACACATGGCGTGGCTGAGACTATTCGTCGAACGCACTACAGGGACACATACACAGTATTATTAGCGTTCCCTGCGTGTTGTTTCGCTCCACAGATGTGTTTCGTGAAACGCTCGACGCTTGTGGCCGTAGGTGTGCTCGAAGTTCAAAAGAAACGAAAGTAGGAAAGCAGTATGCATAGATTTGTCGAAACGTACCAGGTTACGTCTGTCCAGAAATTGCAATTGGCGTTTGTCGCTCGTGGTTTCCCTTCTTCATTTCTAGTGAACCAGTGGCGAGTGGTGGGGCTTGCCCGATTTTTGTGTCACATACGCGCTAGGAGCTTTTGCTCACACAGGACGGACGAATTTTGGTTTCGTCTAGCCATATGCAGATTCGCTATAAAAATCTTAGGCGAAAAGCAGCGCAAGCCGTTACAATACTACCGACGCCGTTCAAACTCGAAGGTACGATGTACTTTTAAATACTCGGGTATGGCTTCAGACCCCTTATGCCTGTCCTCTCTTGAGAGTTGCAGATTGCATAATTGGATGTGTCAGCGATAAATTAACTCCACTCATGGCGCCGAAGAAGCAGCTAGCCACCGCGCATCTGCTGATCCTAAGTGGATCAATTAGCGCTCGAAACTGAGAGTAACGCCTCCCCGAACTAATGATAAACAAATTAGGGCACTCGCTAAGCGCGTAGCTCCGTGTTCAGATTAGCGACGATTCGAGAACATTCGTGAGTAGGGGTCTTGGCAATATGAGGCCCTCTCTTGGTCATGATTAAAATTGATTTCAATTAGAACTGGCCTGAAGTGAAAAAAAAAAACACCATTTGATTGTCGCTTGTATGTTTGATGTCGCGTAATCAATGCCCAGTTGAAGGCTGGAAATGTGCCTCATATACTGTCAAGTGGCCAAAGGTAAGGATGCATGCACGTAGGAGTTACGCTCCGGCGTCTCAGAATAGAATCAATCAATCAATCAATCAATCAATCAATCAATCAATCAATCAATCAATCAATCAATCAATCAATCAATCAAT
This sequence comes from Rhipicephalus sanguineus, assembly GCF_013339695.2. Taxonomy (NCBI): domain Eukaryota; kingdom Metazoa; phylum Arthropoda; class Arachnida; order Ixodida; family Ixodidae; genus Rhipicephalus; species Rhipicephalus sanguineus. Next base: position 28,222 of record NW_023614732.1, read on the forward strand.
CAATCAATCAATCAATCAATCAATCAATCAATCAATCAATCAATCTGATAGGAAAGATATTGAGATTTTGATAGGAGAGACATATATAGAGATTAACTTTGCAAAAGGTTCTCTGTTCGAGGCTTTGCCGCTAGTAAAGCACGATGTTCCCTCCCTCCCTTTTTTTCTGCTTCTTGCCTTCCCCACTCGTAGCTGAGCTGCACCACTTCGCTGTAACTCATCCACCCTTTTATTCTGGCGACTTCCCATGAGTCACGTCATAGGAGTACACATTCAGGAAGTCGCCGAGCCTCAAGGGACGTTGAAAAGAGATAAAAACGCTATGCATCCACGATTAGTTCCCTCAGGATACATGGAAAGCCAATCTCCCGCTTTGTTATCAAAAACCCAACATATTCCTGCATGCCACACTTTACCATTGTCCCACGCCCTCCTTCGCTGTGGGCCAGTCTTCTCGCGTTCTGTATTATATGCGCAGGTAACTTGTCCGCCAACAGACGCGGCTCTGGAAGGAAGGAGCTTCTTCGGCCTCCTTGCGAAAGAGAACGAGATTGAGGCGCGCTTTGTTTCCGTCCGTCGCTGCGACTGCATCTGTCCCTCGAACGGCACAGCGCGGAGACGAAATCTGTCCACGCGATCCAGTGTGCGTGCGCGGGACGCCGCACGCACACTGCGTCGTATCTGGGCTCGCCCCTTTCTGACAGCCGGTGACAGCCTCTCGGCAGACGGGCCAATATCGTGGGAGTGGATGATAAGGGGAAAGCGGGGATGGAAGGGCGGTGAGGCTTTTGCTCGTGTGCGCCCTGTCCGGACTCCAGACGGCGGCGGCACCCTTTCGCGTGTCTGGCCGCCGCCGCGTCAGCTGGCCTCTCGGCTGGACGCGGCCGTGGGCCTCTCCGTATATTAATGCGCGCGATGAAAAGCGGCCCGAGACCGACGGTATGCGCCGACAAGAAGCCTTTCAATGGCACCGCGACGCGCTCCTCGAAAGCAGAGATACGAGGGAGGCTTTTATGTGGCCGCGCTTTGGCTTATATTATTTATTCCTTGTCCGTCATAAGGAGATGTAGCGCTAACATCTTCGAGGCCCTCGACGTTTGCACGCAGATCTAGAGTGGGATGGGCAGTTCACTTTCGTTGTGCAGAGGGTCGGCGTTTCTGATACGATAATAAGCTACGCATGCGCTTTCTTTCTGTCGAATTAGTCAGCTTCCGGAACACGGAACTACAGGTGCAGTGGCGGCATCAACTTCGGTGACGCACACGAATAACGCAGGCGTGCTTGAGGCATGTAGTTATGGCTTGGAGATAGTATAATAACTTAGCTGATGAAGTGTATTCAAGGAGGAAGACAAAAGCACGGAGAAATACATGGTCGTCCAACAGAGCGGTTTGCTGGATCCCTGCATGCACTCTGGAACGGAAAACTCAAAAGTAGAGAAAGAGAGAGATGGCGAGAACACGGTCGCAGTTCGCCACGATCATCGCCACAAACTCTACGTGGGATCAAATGCAACGCAATGAATATCAGCCCAAAGCACTGATTCAAACCAAATGTAGTTATACAGGCCTCTTGTGTTTAAACACTGTATAGCGAGAGTAACGGCACAGCGAGCAATCTACAGGTTAAAGAACGCGCCATAGTGGCAGTATTCGTAATAATTACGACCACATGGGACTACACTACCTTGTTTTCGCGATAATCATAAACATTCGAATACGATGCTGTCTTTTCATCTTGTGCTGCATGGCAGTGTCACTGTACACAAAGCTATGAAATTACTTGTATAAAATACTACATCAAGGTATGGCAGAATGCTATGGACTGTAGTAGAAACATATCCAATGTAACTCAATTAACTCGCAGAGGAAGAACCCGCCACTGTGGTCTAGTAGTTATGGTGCGCGACTGCTGAGCCGCAGGTCGCGGGATCGAATCCCGGTGCGGCGGCTGTATTTTCGATGGAGGCGAAACTGCTTGAGTCCCGTGTGCTTAGATTTAGGTGCACGTTAAAGAACCCCAAGTGGTAGAAATTTCCGGAGCCCTCCACTACGGCGTTTCTCATAATCATAACGTGGTTTTGGGACGTAAAACTCGAACAATTATTATTATCACAGAGGAAGAAGAGAGAGGAGACGTGCTGCCTCAGTTAAAATGACGAAACGGCTAATTAGATGCGCTTCATTTTCTGTAAAACGACGAAGTTTGCTTGTCGGGGCTTTTCTTTATTCAGCCAAGGGGCGTGCTGATAGTGTTTCGCGACAAAAGAAAATGCGAAAAAGAAAGTCTTGTAAGCCTATCTTCGATCTGCGTCGGTCAACAATGGCCCCCCACCTTCAGGAGTAGAAACCAGCAGCGTGTATCGACTGTAACTCGCTGGTTCAATAACGCCCCGCGGCGCTTCATACGATAAGGGGCTAGCTAGAGAGAACTCATCTGCTCACAAGTGCCTTCGAATCGACTTTTGCAGATGTGTGCTCCGTGAACTTATGTTTCAGAAAGAGTTACCGAAGCAAAGTGACAACTGCGTCATTCGAGAGGTCGTTCCACCGTTGACCTAGCTGAGACGAAGAACGGCTTCTACTTGAAACGCGTTCGTTTGTGTACGCGCAGCTTAGACACAACAGAAGCCCGTGTTGGGAAGAGCGAATTATAAGGTACAGTGGATGAAGAAACAAAAACCGGGCAACGACACACGGCGTAAGAAATGGCGCATGTTAGGAGGCACGCCAGCCGTATATGGGATGCAAGAGGGTTGGTGAACGAGGCAGGAAAGGAGGGTAGCTCGTAATTACGGCCATGTTGCAAACAACGTTGGCCGCGCTCATCCACGGCGTAGTACATCGACCGGGGGGTCCTCAGCGCGCACTCGTCTCCTCCGCCGAGATGCGCACGGACACCACCCGGCGCTGCCACCGTTAATCAAGGGTTGTAGGCATGGCAGAGGGGGGGGGGTGAGGGGGGAGTAAAATATGGATCTCAAGAACGCCCTACCAACGGGCAAACCATTGAGCGAGGCATGGTCACAAACGTCCAGCGCGCAGATAGGGAGACCGCTTCACGACGAACTCAGGCATCACAGGCAAGGGAACGGAAAAAGCAAATAAGGAAGGGTAAGGGCAGGGGCGACCCGGCAAAGGCGGTATGGGACGCCTCCCATTAGCGAGACGATGGCCGCCAGAACGCGTGGTGGCAGTGTCCTATCCGGGGCGGTCCTCAGAGCGGGCCTCCCATTAGCCGCTAGGCCCCAGTCGCTCGGGGAAACGATCCTCATCGAGCGGACAGACAAGCCCGAGGCGTGCGAAAGAAACTGTGCGTCTGACGTACTGGTACGAAGGACGTAGAGAGTGCGAGATGGAGCTTCCCGACTGTCGAAGACATCATCAAATGAACCAGTTCGGAATTCGAGAGAGACGTTGGAGTTTCAGTGATCTTTTTTTTTATCTTATCTGCGCAGGAAACACCGCGCATGACTACGTGTCGCCATCGATGTCCAGTCAAAATCTGACGAAGCATTCGTTCCCGCTGTCGAGGTACCTTGATTTCGTCAGGGCAGTGATAATACGCACGTATGCGGAGGCGGCCGGCCAATGGATGGCAGTACCTACGAACAAAAATGTTTGAGAATTGTGTAAAAAATTATTTTGATAAAATGACTTCGAAACGCATGTCCCGTGAAGCATCCTTTGGCAGAGGCCATGTCGATCGCCTCTGTATTGTTTCAGTTTTACCAGGGGCATACCTTAAGAGGCGCATACCTTGTCGAAAAACAGATCGACAGGCCTTCACGTAACTTAAACATAAATATTTATACACCACACGATTTGTATCTCGCCTCATCGTCACGGAATCATAAAGACTGTCGGATGAGGACACTTACCAAATGTGCCTTCCTAGAAATCAATATAGGACGCATCGCCACTAAATGGTATGTCCTGGAGCCGACTTTAGAAGATCCGGCAGTCAACACAAAACACCTTTCTACAAAACTTCCGGCATACTGTCAGCTTCCTACAGGCTCAAAGTTTATAGAAGAAAGTACAAGACCTTAAATGGGAAGTCATGCAAGTCATTAGCACCGGCACGTTAGTTTACGAATAAGTCATGCAGCGCAGTATACGCGCTTCGCAAGATATATGAGGAGTTCGTAAGGCGCACTTTTAACAGCCGAACTGTTTAGACTAGCGTAAGTCCGTACCGAGCGAACAGAAAGCTATCATCATCATGGACCAGCACGTGCTCTCTTCGTCCTCTTCTTCATCTTCTGCTTCGCTCCCAGAAAACGTGCGCTGATTGGTCCGGCGTGGGATGCAATAACTTTGATGGGCGAGAGAACGAGTACAGAGAGAGAGAGAGAGAAAGGGAGAGATTGAAGGAAAGAGAAATAGAGAGAAAGAATGGGAAGAAAGGCGAAAAAGAGAGAAAGACTGAGAGCAAAATAGACACAGAAAAATATAAAAAGAAAGCAAACACAAAAACGAGATAGAAAAAAGAGAGAGCAAGACAGAAATCGAGAGAAAGAGGAAATCAAAGACAGAGATAGAAAGAAAGAGGAAGCGAGAAATAGAGAGAGAGGGAAAAGGAAGAAAGAGAAATAGATATGGAAAGAACGAGAAAGAGAAAAAATAAAGAAAAAGACAGAAATAAACAGAGACAAAAAAGAGATAGGAAAAACAGAGAAAGAGAAAAAGAAGGAAGGGATGAAGAAAGAGAAAAATAAAGACAAACAAGGCAGGCTGCCCAACTACGCACTTCCTTCACGCTTGGCACCATTAGTGCGAAGCTGCCGTGACGTTTTGTATTACTAACACGCTGGGGCTCTTTATTGAGTCTTTTTTCCTCGTACGCACGCCGTTTCTTGCCTTGCGAACAAAACTGATATCTCGATTGCCTTCCTAGGGGACGGCAGAGTCATTCAACAAAGCATTGAATAAATCTGGTGTATAAAAAATTGTGATGCAAAGAGCGCATAACGTGTGCACTGCCACGCTATTACCACAGGTGCCTCCGAGTAAGCGGCTCCTTCGTACAAGAAGACCCTGGTGCGTGTCTTCTCCTCTCGTCTTCTTTTGCGGCGGCAAGAAAACCGTAACCGGCAGGAGGCGGAGCCTCATTAACCCGCCCGAGACTCAACAGCGCGCCGCGAGCACGCGCGCCGAGTCAAAACATTGCCGGGTCGAGCGCAGCAAACACTGCCTGGCGGCCGCTAGCGGGACCAGATAAAGAAGAAAAGCGCCAAGTATATAAAGGAGCTTGGTAGACTCTTGGAAGGCGCGTGCAAGTAGTGGAGGCGACGGAGGATGCAATGAAGGAGCAGCGGCCAGGCCAGCTTCAGAAAGGGCTCTTCGCTTTTTTTTTGTTGTTGTTTGTTTCTGTTGCTCACTGAGTTTCATTCTCCCGCGACTTGCTTAGCTCGTGGAGTGCTTGACTTGTGTCCGGAATTGGTTGCTGTTTGAGAGCGACCCCCGCACTCGACGAGTCCGCCGTCGTTTTCCTTCATTTCCTTTTACTGCACTTACTTATTTATTATTATTTTTTTGTTTCGATTCAAGTCTCTTCCCTTTCGCCACCAAAGAGGCCGCTGTGGCACGAGTAGTCAGAACTGTTTCTCACGAAAACCGTGCAGCGAAGAGAAAGCTTAAATGCATCGACTGTTGCGTTCACAGCGCACGTAGTCGGCAGTGAATAACGGTGGCGGAATGAGCACTACTTACGAAATGCATTCATCGCTCTTGAAGGTGCAGGATAGTTAATGCGACGACAGGAGTGCTTAGCGCGCTGACAATAGCTCGTTAATGGGGCGACACGAGCTCCTAACTACACACTTCCATCTAGCTTTGGTAATACTTCAAAGGCAATCTCGCGTTTCATAGAAGACCGTCGCTTTTTTTGACGTAAAGGATACTGATATTCTCCGATATAGTAGCACTCGTTACAGGGACACCCGTCAGCAAAAGTACACGGACCACGGAAGCGCGAGCCGAAATGGCTGTCTACGCCGTCAAGTCCCGAACCGTCTGCTGTCGAGAGCATTACTCTGACATAATTTGTCAGAGGAATGCTCTCGGCAGTAGACGGCTCGCCGCAACACGGCGCAGACGGCAAAGGCATACGGACGTCATTGGTCCGCATACTTTTGCTCACAGCTGTACATATCATCGTTCACGTTCGATGGATGAACCAATGCGAGCTCCGCGTGAGCAACACCGCGTGAAGCGATTGTCCCCGCACCCTTCCCTTGTTCTCATACGTTGTAGAAAGTGGCCTATTTTAAGCCCGACAACAACATCGCGTGGCAAAGTTTTTCCTACAAAAAAATTGATAGCTAACCTTCACGTAGGCTAAATATTTATCTCATAACTATTTCTGCAGAAAATGTGTTTCATTGACAAGCCTTATCCACTAGCCACCGCTTCTGAGAGCTTGTCGTTCGAGTGTCCTGCTGTTCGAATCTGCATGATGAGCCTTGAACACAATAGTGTGTGTACATATATGCGCCAGAGAAGCATATAGTATGCTGTAAGTTGGTAACATGTCCGTCTGAACACAGTCAGCGCCATTTCTTTCGTTGTAGTTACTCCGACACTGTCTTTTTTTGTTTTTTTTTTTGTTACTATATAAATTAGTATTCGCCCAAACGACAAACAAAAAGCAACCAGATACATACACCATCAAGGGCGAACCCTCTGCAGTGGTCATTGGCGCCAACTTCGGAAATGTGCTCTAGATTCAAGAGTTTTCCCAACGCAGCACGCTCCTGCGGAGCCGGAACGTATATATCCTGGAATTCCTTCGAGGGAGAGAGAGTGAGAGAGCGGAGAAGTTAACGGCTTCTCTACCGCAGCGCGCCGTTTCTTCGGGGCGAGATGCGCACGCGCCTTTATAAATCGCTTCCGGTCGTGCCGAGCTGAACTCTCACCCCCTTTCGACCAGCCCCATACGCGCCACTCTCAAGCCCTCATACCACAGCCCCGCAATTCCGGCCGCAAGCGAGGTGCCCTCCAAGCCTACAGCGCTTCGCGGGAGGAACAAACTTGGGCATTAGCGAACAGAGGCAAAGTTTTGCTCAGGCAAAAGAGAAAACCAGCACGCGCGTGTAGCAAAGAGATACAGAACTGGCAGGGCCCGGTGCCCGGCGTGGAGTTTGTTATACGTGCGCGGCATGCGTACGACCGCTAATTGCGACGTCACCCCCGTGAACCGAGGTCTTTGACATGCGAGAGGAAAGCAGTGAAATAGAATGAAACACGAGGACTCCTGGCTACTTGCAAAGCTGATAATCCTTCGCCGTTCCTTGTTCCGTCATTTTTATGTAAGTGTTCAGCCATGGATAACTTGGATAGGTCGTATGCTTCCACTGTAATGGCTGTCAGTGGTGGGTTGTCATTTGTCGTTCCATCGTCGCTTCGAAAAAAAAAGAAAAAGAAAAGAAAAAGAACCGTTTCGTCTGGTGGTACATAGGCTTCTTGCCATACAGAAGTCAATGCTACCAGTCTACACGTTATGGAGGTTTATTCATGTCACTGCACATTTGATTGCCTCTTATCTTCGCTTCTCCATCTGCATGGTCTGTTTCTTAATGAATTCACGCAAAGTCTCTCGGCCTTCAGTTATCACAGGTTCTATCTTTCAATGAACACCTCGTGTTTGTTTTTCTTCGCATATACTTTAAACGAGACTTACATATTGACAACTCACTTTGTGATCGGCTTATTGCCTTGTTTTGAGACTAAGACAACTAAACCGACCCATACGAAGCGGTCGTCCATTAAAGTCGGCAATAAATATAAGAACCCCTTTGAATGATGCGAAGGCAGTTCCCATTCGAGACACGTTATTCAAAACAGCAAGAAAGAGCGACAACGTTGTTAACCAGTAAAACGTCACACGAATACTTCAGGTAATCTTATATGTGCTCGCGCGAATTTTTGATGTTTATTCGAGAAGCCACGAGAAACTGCGAATATATCCACGGTGGGACTGGAGATCCTGTAGGGAAAACACAAGCCCCCGCAGAAGAAGACTCTGACGAGAGAGAAGGCCACAATGCTGCTCATATTTGTGTACATGTACGAGAAGAGGCAAATGATTCACACGTGCTAGGTACTTCATTGTTTCCGTGCGCAACAAAACGATCACAGTATCTGGGATACATCCTTACCTTTAGACCCGCATTTATCCTCTTGCAGTATTCGGCCCCCAGGTGTAACTGGCATAACGACGTCGACTTCAAGCGAGACTGCGATCGTGGCGCGTGCAGAACTATTAACATATAACTGGCAGAGCATGCTTCTTGTGGCAGGCGCATCCCATAATTACGAATTGATTCTCGAATCTTAGTCAAAGGTGAAAAGACAAAGGTAATCGGCAGGAAACCATACGCGCGACGTTAATGGGCAGTTTGCTCCGGAGAGAAGTCTCCCGCTCGATTTATATCTAAATTTTTCTTTTTGTCTACAATGCGGTTGGTTTTCATTCGGATTCATTAAATGATCTAACGCTACATGCATTTCTTGCGAAACATGGGACGTTACAGCGAGCCTGGCTGTCTGACTGTCAATGCAATACTGCAGTGATAGCACACGCTTTTTTTCTTTTCATTCACCATGCTTCTCCCTTTCTGCTCGCTACAAGCCTTTTATAGCCGAGCCTTTACCTCTATATATTCGCCCGTGTACACACACGGTACATCGCCGAACCGCAACAAGCTCTCCGCTGGGCTTGACAAGCAATTAGTGGGTAAGCGGTTCCTCGTGATTCTCTTGCTTTGTTAGCTGCTTCGCTCTCTTTCTGTATACTCGCTACACGCCGCCTGCGTAGAAGCGAAGGGCCGGCGATGCAGCCGAGAGATCGTTCCATATTTCTGGCCGTGGGTGGTTGTATATACGATGCTGACAGCGCGAACTGCTTCTTGCTTGCTTCGCTGTACAACCAGGCTACGCACAGTATGCGTGTATACATCGTTTGGTATCTGCAACGCGATTTCCGAAAGCAGTAGCGTTCGGGTGAGTGAAGAAAGAGTCTGTAGTAAACAGCTCCCGATGGTAGCGGAAAAAGTCAATCGGAAAGCAATTCAAGGAAAGTTACAGAAAAGAGGTGTATAGGAAAACATGGTCGACGTTGTCTTGTATCAGAATAACACAGTAAGAAAAACAACAGTGTCCATTTAACTAACGCTAAGGCGAGCACAGGCGGAAGCCTACGCTTTCACGGGACAATCTTTAAAATATTCTGATGTTCTCAATCGACTGCATCGTCAATTCTTATTGTTCTCGTTCGGTCGCCTAGAAATCACTAGTGGTTCTATACATGCTGAGAATTAATCACCAAGCTGTTAATTTATAATTGCTCCGCACATTATTAACTTTATCTCGCATTAACGTTTGAGTCACTGTTGATTCACATGTATTTTTCCTTAACTCACCATTAATTCCGTTTGTTTCACCTTAATTCACATTTGATTTACCTTATGTACTATACTTATCGCTTAAATATCTAAGAACAGACTTGCGCGAGTGACTGTAGACTCATAATGATGCTGTATACCGCTCAAAGACTGCCGGACTGTGACGTTGTGTGTGTGTGTGTGTGCTCCCCCTCTCCTTCTCTCTTTCTTTACTATTCTTTCAATCTCCCCGTCTCTTTCCCCTGTGCAGGGTAGCATGCCGGTTATGCTAAACTGGTTACCATCCCTGCCTTTCCTCTCTCTCTCTCTCCTGTTTTTCTTTCCTTCTGTTCACTTGGCATAACCTTAATACATTTAATCTCGCCCCCCCCCCCCCCCCTTTTTTTTTTCTTTTTTAGCGTTCTGTTGCTCACCCGCGGTCGCACTACATCCGGAACCGGGCCACCCTGACCTTTGGTGGCATTCCTACTCGCGCCGCCGTGCCTCCAAGTTGAACAGCGAAGCCGTTTAAGCTAGGCGTAATTTGTGCGGCCTACAGGCAACCTATCATCATCGTAAACGAGTATGTGCCACAGAAATTAATAATAATAATAATATCTGGGGTTTAACGTCCCAAAACCACGATATGATTATGAGAGACGCCGTAGTGGAGGGCTCCGGAAATTTCGACCACCTGGGGTTCTTTAACGTGCACCTACTATATACTTAAGTACACGGGCCTCAAAGATTTTCGCCTCCATCGATGATGCAGCCGCCGCGGCCGGGATTCGATCCCGCGACCTTCGGGTCAGCGGTCGAGTGCCATAACCACTAGACCATCGCGGCGGGGCTGTGCCACAGAAATTGGGCAAATCCCACTACTCACCACTGATTTACTAAGAGAGAGAGAGAAAGGTATAGAAAGAAAGAGAGAAAAATTGTGAGAAATAATGGGAATAAAGGCATAAAAAGAGAAAGAAAGAGAAACACAGAAAGGGAGAGAAAGAAGCAGAAAGAGAAACAGACAGAAAAAAATACAAAGGTGAAGACAGAAATAAAGAGAAATAAAGAGAGAGAAAAAAGCATAGATAAAGAAAGGGTCGTTCTACGAGAGATGCGAACGCTCGGTCCTGGAGTTTGGACATCCGTGTCGTGACTAACCTAGCTAAGCCTAGCAACAACCCAGAAGCAACCAGATTAGGCTTCAGAATCGTCCAGCTTCGCTATTTCAAGCCTTGCGCGACTTAGTGCAAGCTTCGCCAATTTTCTTTTTTTTAATCGGGAGCCATATGAGGCTTTCGCTTTAGTAAGTGGACGCTGCCTTGCCGATCGGAAGCAGCGATGTCGAAATTAGATGAAGGGCTCAACGCAAGCAGTGAACATGGAATGAAAATGTTATAGGGCAATGAAAGTTGATACAAGTAACATAAATCAAGCATCGCTCGGTCGCGAACATCTAGACAAATCAAATAAGTCCGCGCATGATCCCATTCCGCGGGTGTTAGCAAAAGTATTCTTCGCGTTATTTTCTTCGATCTCTCACCTCTCTCTTCCGATGTATTTTGCCGCGGAACTAGTGTGTAAGTAAAGGCAAACGCACCGCCTTCACTCGTTTTACAATAGAAAAAAAATAGGAGCAGGAAAACGGACGAAAGGCGCGCTCTCGGCCTATTGTGTGGCTTCATCTTCTTAAAAGCTCTAAGGCGCACTTTGTCAGTATCCAGACCCGGAAACGTAATAATCCTAATTCCTCACGTTTCTTTTTTTCGACATTGCGCTTGAGCAGGTTAGCTCGCGGAGCCTCAGTTCTTTTTTTTTTTAATTTGTAAGGTTTCCTCGCTATTAACAGGAGAGTGAAGTACACTTTACCGGCAAAAACAAAAAATAAAGAAAGAAAAACGAACAAAAAAAACGTCGTGACATGAAAAGATTCTTTAAAAAAAGAACAACATTGGTGCAGGTTCGGTCCCTGCCGGCGGCAAGTCATCTTTTCGTCCACTTTACTTTCTTCACATTTTCTAAATACTACAGATCACACCCCCTATACTTTTCTTGGCGTTATTGTCTGTTAGTTCTCATTAATAGTGTCTAGCAAAGATAAAACGAGCCCTTAGAAATAATCTCCTTTCCTTCATTCATAGCAAGGGTCTCGTCCTGGCAGACTTAATGCCTTCAGGTAGTATGCGAGGGATTATTGGTCAGCTGCCAGCTCGTAAAAAGATCACGTGCTACGTGACGCCAATAGGCAAAAAAAGAGTGTTCCACACTCGCCGCCATGGCTGCGATTGGCGCTGACTAACACTCCTAGGTTTAAATCAACATATATACCCCACAAAGTGGACGGGAGGATGACCGCCGCCGTAGCTCAGTGGTAGAGCATCGGACGCGTTATTCGAAGGTCGCAGGTTCGGTCCCTGCCGGCGGCAAGTCATCTTTTCGTCCACTTTACTTTCTTCACATTTTCTAAATAGTACAGATCACACCCCCTATACTTTTCTTGGCGTTATTGTCTGTTAGTTCTCATTAATAGTGTCTAGCAAAGATAAAACGAGCCCTTAGAAATAATCTCCTTTCCTACATTGGTGTCATGTGACAGAAGAAAAGTGTAAGGAAGAAACGACGGGAAGAACAATAAAAAAAATAGGAGGGTTCGAATTGCGAGATCCTTTTCGCTAGTAAGCACAATTTGTCATCGGCCAATTTGATCCGCTAACTTTGTAGTCATAAACTGCTGATGACCGTTCCCATCGCTTCCGCTCTAACATGAGAGCTGCTCGTCGTCACAAAGACCCTGCATTTTTTTTTGGTTATGAGGTTAAAATATTGCATATGAATATTTTTTTGTATTTTCTAAAGAAATAGACATTGTTCGAATTTTCCGTTGGCTAGCTAGAATGCTGATCTTGAACTTGCTTACAACTTGCCGTTTTCTACCCGTCGTGGTATAGCTTGTGGTATTGTGTTGGTTGCTTATTTGCTTTCATTGCCTTTTTGTTGTTAATCGGCCTTTACCAACCCCCCGGCGCGAACGGCCTCGCTATATACTCTTATCCGTACGCGCCGAACACCACCGCGGGTTCGAGCACTGCGAGCTCCATGCAGGGCGCCGCGTCCTCGTGCGTCCCGCGCCGTGTACTTTTCGCGCTGCTGCGCACGAGAACTCGGCCCATCACCGCGAAGGGACGGCGAGCCCTCGCTCGCAGCGAGGGAGACCCTAGGCGACACTCTCCAAATGGGTGGTTTATTACCCGGATTTTAGTACAATGCGATCAATAATTGGATATAACCAATAGTATGTGACATAATTATACAGGGCACCAATTAGCTAATACGAGTTACAAAGTACATCGAATAGTGGCTGCGAAAGGCACACCAATAAATCAAAAAGACAAAGAATCAAGTCTGAAGAGGCGACCTATACCTTTAGCCAGCGCTCCCGCGATCTCGCACCCCAAAGCAGAAGAAACAGAATAGACATATGGACAGTTAAGAGAAACACAAGGTGCACGATCGCTGCCTCGGGCTGCGAGACCGCGGAAGGGCGCGTGCGCCCGCCGAAGCCGGGTCCCCGACGAGACAACGCAACCTCCGGCCGGCGACGAAGAACAAAGATCGCCGCCAGCCGGAGAGGCCAAAACGCATACGCACCCTCCGAGTTCCCGAAGTGGTCTCCCCGAACCCCGTCTCGCGCCCCCGCTTCTCGGGCGAGCGCGAGCAAGATTCGAATCCCGCCAAAATTAGGCGAATGGGACATCGTGTTTAACATTTTAGTGGTGGGGTGGCAGCGAAGTGATGGCGATTTATGAACAGCTGCCACCCGTCCGGTCGGGAGGAGAGAGACACGAGAATTTTCCAAGGGAAGATGGTGTCGAGCAACTGGTATGGACGCCTGAATTCCCGCAAGCTTAGCAGGTTGGATGTCGAGCTGCTAAGCTGGAGGGTGCGGGTTGGAGCCCCTGCCACGGCGGCTGCATATAGATTGGGGCGAAATGAAAAAGAACACCCGTGTGCTTAGATTTAGGAGTACGTTAAGAACCTCAGGTGGTAAAAATTAAACCGAAGTCCCCCACTGCGGCGTGCCTTATTATCATATCGTGGTTTTCGCACGTAAAACTCCATACATTACTCTTGTTGTTAGAACTATGCTTTCTACATTGCTGTATGAAATAATATTAAAAATTGTAAGACGAATCCATTATTATACTGAGTCTGGATGACGACAACGTTCTTTTTGAAGTTGCAGAGTCGTATTTATAATTACGGGGTCAAAACTGCGACACTAGAAGTGAAAAAAAATTACCGAAGTTGATACCGGAAGTAAACGTAAGACCGGAATTGCATAAACCTTTACTTTTTTTTGTTTTCTCGGTCTAGCTTTTTTTTCTGTCTTTATTGCTGTTTATTTCAGTCAGAAATCGGACACCATAAATCACACACTGGGCATCGCACTATATTATAAAATGCGTGTTGAAAAAGCCGGGGAAGATATCGTCTTAAAAAAGGAAAAAAAAGTACTATTGCCGCAGTTGCAGTCAACTTATTGCGTAGAATCCCATGGGATGCTGGAACACTGGGCTATTTTTACCAACAAATCACGCCGCAAGGGCGAAGCAATGAATGCTATAGCAAGAAATTGGAATGTCACACGTAGAAAGAGAAGCAGCTCGATACTTGCAGCGCGCCGCCGAAGCACAAAGAAGGACGCCCAAAAATAACGCACAGGCATGCACAGGGCGAGCGGGAACTAACAACTGTCGCAGTTGTTACGGCTTTGTGCTTGAGCAACGCACTGCAAGTGTCGACAATGGAGATTCAGACGCTGTGAGATATTTCTTTTTCTTTTAAACTGCTGCGCGTGGAGTGACTCCCTGCGTCTCCTGCCACACGGGGGTGTCTGATGTAAGGTGTGCCCTGTGTTCTTTGTTTTTCCTTACTTCCACATCACGAGTGGGTACAGAAAAGAGTCGCTTTGTCGTGCGCGTCTCAAGGGCAATTTTCAAATCGAAAGAAAATTAGGAGCGTTGCGTGATAGAAAACACACTCAAGCTTCTCCGAGATTTGCTTACTACCAGCGGTAAATGGATCATATAAATAGCTCGCCGTTATTTCGCCGGCGCATGCATGGGCATGGTTGAGTTGTCTAATGCAGCGGGCTGCGGAGCGAGGGGTCGATGGTTGGTTCGAATATCCGGTCGGTTTCTTCGGAATCTTTTTCTTCTGCTTTATTTTTCTCTGGGCTTTTTTTATATATGTACATATACATATCCGGGACATGACGGCGACGGCAGAAAATCAGCCGAGTGTGTCCATATAATTGCTATCGCAATAAAAAAAAGAATGGAGAACGATATTGCATGATGCTTCGAATACCATGCGAATAGCGATGGTGGAGAATAAACGTGCACATAAAGAATGAAAGTGCTTTGGCTACGTAGTTGAACACCATAAATTGCTCTCTGAAATGCATGCACGTGTGATGGAGTCTTTTAATATTTTTTATGTCTGGTACATTTAATTAATACAGTCGGTACGACTAAACCTCGCGACAGTTCCATGGCAATCTGACCTCAATCATACATCATCAGGGATTGAAAGTGACATTAGCAGGAAAAACTTTATAGAAAAAAAAGGGGGGGGGGGACCTCGGTTTTTGAAGCAGCAGCCTTCGCTTTAACAGGTTCGAAACTAACGTTGAAACAAATAGGAAGTTATCGGTCACGTGCACCGAGAGAAAGCAAAAAAAAAAGGGGGGGGGGGAATAATAGCGAACAGCGGTAGCAGCAGGCAGGGTCTCAGCTTCACTCTAGAGCTCGAAGAAACGCTGCGGGAGAAATATATATATACCAGGCGAAACAACGCAATCGAAGGCAAAAAGCCGGACCTCGCCCCGTAGTTATCGCGAAGCATGGGAAGGAACCTTGGTCAGAACGCTGGGATAAGGAGGGTTGAGAAAAGGAAAGGGGGGGAACTGGGGGAGTGCACGCAGAAGAAAATCGCACGAGAGGTGCGTAGCTATGGCAGGGCGAAAAGAAACGTCATGAGCGCCTGAAAAATGGCGGACACAAAGGTTCTCAATTGCCGGGCCATCGCGAAGCCCGGCCTGGCTCCCCCACCTCCCTTTGCTTCACCTTAGTGCGGGCAACCTCCGCAAGCATTGGTCACCTATATGCGCCGCCGTATTAAATCCGTGCAGCAGTGAAGTATTCTATAGCACTACAGCCCGCGCTGGACTGTACAAGAGGACTATAACTAAAGAATAGAGGGCCGTTTCAGGGTCGGAAAACGCTTTTCTGCATGCAATAATATATCGTGTCTGGTGCCGAAGGCAGAAATCATCTCAGCTCGTTTGTCGTTTCCGCACCAGTTTGTGCGAGATACTTCGTGCCACTGCATATGAGACATATGCTCCCGCCACTACCGGCCTTCATTTTTTATTGTAACGTTCCGAAACACGGGCATACAAGGGTTGATTAAATTATGAACCCAGGATTATACCAGACCGAGATATGATTGCCGGTTTACCAGGCAATCGCAGGTCGTCCATGTTTTTGGGAAGCATACTCGTCGCTGAATGTAATGGACGTGGCCGTACCTATATCTGCGCTGCACGCTTTACGGACAAGGGTAGGGCCCGATGTTCGCTAGCCTTTGCTTTATAGGGGGGGGGGGTCTCCGTGCCTACGGTTCCCGCCCATATGCGTGGACGGCCCAATTCGGACTGCGAAAGGAACCGAGGAACAAACGAAAGAAACGTGTTTCTGTCGAAACCTCGGTTCCTACGCTCTTGGACGGACGTCGGCTGATGCGAGTTGGAGAGATGAATTATTCTTATGTATTCGGGTATGGAGAGATAGAAAAGAAAAAAGGAAAGATATATCCGAGGCTCCTGTCGGCAAGCGCATCTAGAACAGTACCGATCGATTCCTTCGTGCATTGCGAAACGCGAATACCTTATGAGGCAACGACTTCAAGAGAAAAATACCGCGGTGATTCTGGAAGGAAGGCTCGCAGTTTCTTCGGACGCATGTGTAAGCTTGAGATGACGAAACAGCTTCTGAGCACAGAGGTATTCAGAGCAACCATGAAATGGTAAATATAACACAACCTGTTGCCACGGTGGAGCGTTAGAATTTTAAGATGACAGCAATGCAGGTACGTGGTTACGTAAGGGTTAAGGTTTGTAACAACGAAGCACTTATTCAGAAAGCTGAAATTGTTCTCTTTTAGGTATTAAATCATTCGCAGGGTTTAGTGTATCAGAGTAGCGCAGTGAATTATGATGGACCTATAATGGGCTCTTTCGTTATTTTCTCTGCAATGGCGGGCATTGCGTCGACAGCATTAAGGTTCCCTTTTGCGCTGGAACAAACAAGAATACTTAAGCGGGCTCCAAGTACCACAGCTGAAGGTGATGCGGTTTATCGGAAACCTCTCTATATGTATACCAAAGATAGCGCCACCGCCTTTCTTTCAAGCAGTTAGCTCTATCGGTTGCGAGCATAACATCGCAGGTCTTGCACGTCTTCTTATTATATATATATATATATATTATATATATATATATATAATATATATATCTATATATATACTATAATATATAATATATATATATATATATATTATATATATATGATATATATATATATTAATATATATAATAATATATACGGCGGTAATAAAATTAGGTGACACAACAGTTATCGAAACTGCGCATCGTCCTTGTGTAGCCAGGTATTATTAAAATTATGCTCTGATATCATGTGTATCCGATATGACCCTTAACTTGAACGAGAACCATCGATTTCGTACCAGTTTTATATTTTAGAACAATTTTTCTGAATATTCAGAAAACCGGAAGTAGGCACTCGACCGGAAGTGCCTGGAAGAGAAGCAAGAGCGCCACTCGGTGCTCGTGCCATTAAACAGAGCGCCAACATTGTATTGATCTCCTTAATCCTAAATAGCTGATGTCTCATGGAAGTGCTTTATCGTGCTGTCTAGTGAGGTTGCTGCCGAAACCAAAACCACCGAACTGTTCAGTGCACGCAAACTAACTTTTCCCAGCGTGTTTACTCTAACCTAATTGCGGTAAAGAGACAAACAAAGGAGTCAGCCGCCACTCACGAAACTCTGCTGTCACCTACAACTTCGGGCCGCGACACAGCGGTATAGGTCAACTCGCTGGCACCAGCCAACCACGTGAAAGAAGCGCCGGTTGAAGCCGACGGGGCCCGCGTAGCTCACCGCCAACGCTCTGTCACTTATGTCTGCACACCGGTCGAGATCGTGCAAGCCCGCGACGAGACAGTAAAACAGCAAGATCTTCCATTCTCGTCGTCCACGCAAGCGCGACGTTTAGGGTACTTCCCGCACGCGGGCCTCTCTTTCGGAGGCCCTATTAGAACTTCGGCGTCGAGTTCGCTGCTGAGTATCGGCGGGCTCCCGGCGCGTCGTTCATTAGCCGTGGAACGTGAGCTGGCATCGACGCGAGTACAGGAACATGTTCACCACTAAAGCGGCACGCGGTGGCACGATCTCTCCGTCCGCGCTATCAACACTTGCCTCTTCCTATCTTTCTCGTGTTCCCTGTCGTGCGGCATTCTCCCTGTACACACTCTCGCGCCATTCTACGAGTTTTCGCGCACGCAGTAACGTGTTGAGGCAAGCATGCATGAAGCGAACAACGGACGCGCGGCTCAACCGACCCGTGTGGGTTATACACACGTATAAGCCGCACTGCGTTTCACTAGTACAATGCAGCATACGTGGAGCTACATTTAGGCATACTCTAATCGGTGCCCCATATAAGGTAACGGAAGCTCACGTGCGCTGACCAATCGCAATAGGTGATACTAGAGTGAGCTGTTCGACGATCGTGAACGGTTGCTGCTGCTTGATGTAAGTTAGTCGTAGAGGTTCTCGTGGCTGTGACCCGAAAATTTGGGCTCGATTTCGCTTACAATAGTGATTATCTTTATATTATTGCGATAGCAATTATATGGACAGTCTCGGCTGGATTTTACCGTCGCCGCCGTCATGCACCGTATATGTATAAGTATGGATATATATATATAAAAGTCCCAAAGAAAAATAATTCAGAAAAAATGCTTCCGAAGCGCGGAATCGAACCAGCGACCTCTCGTTCTGCAGCGCGTGACGCTAACCACTACGCCAGAAAGCACAGATCCTTCAGGTAGCTAACGGCGAGCGTTATATACACACTCTTTACCGCTGGCAGGACTAAGAGATGGCAGGCGCTTATAAGCGTTTCTTCATTACCAGCGAGATGGCGCGAGGAGCTCGACGGGCTGATTTAAAAGTCGTCGGCGAGTTCGCTCGCTTCTTCTTATATTTTCGCAGGGAGAACCTTGCCCTTCCGCTGTCTGCTCGCACGGTTTTCTCGTGGTGAGGGGAAGAGGGATGTTTCGAGCTTGCACCGTGATGTCCGCGCTCATGTTACGGAGCGTACGAAAGTCACTCGAGCTGAAGGGACGCCGCTAAACGAACAAACAGAAGATGAGCGCGAACTATCAAGTGTCACAGCTCGACACTTGAAGCACGCTAGTTTCCTTCGCTGCTTCGGCCGCCTTTGCAACAGGAGCGCTGTTCAAACTGAGGGTATCTATTGGCGAGCCTCACTTCGTATAGCATTAGTTTCTTGCTATCGCATTCATTGCTTCACCCTTGCGGCGAAACTATGACTTTTTTTTCTATCAACACCCAGTGTTGAACTAAGACCTTAAATTAGCACTTTAACTAAGAACTATAAGACCTTAAATCCGTGGACAATAATAATAATAATAATAATATCTGTGGTTTAACGTCCCAAAACCACGATATGATTATGAGAGACGCCGTAGTGGAGGGCTCCGGAAATTTCGACCACCTGGGGTTCTTTAACGTGCACCTAAATCTAGGTACACGGGCCTCAAACATTTTCGCCTTCACCGAAAATGCAGCCGTGGACAATCAAGACAGCACAATCATGAGACGTACTCCAGGCTGTTGAGCTAACACCGGTCGCAGCGAGCTTGTGAACTTCCTAATGTTATTTGTTTCGGAGTTTATAAAGCGCTTTCTGAGATTATACGTAACTTTACAAGGTGTATTTTTGCAAAACACAAATGTTCAGTTTGAGCACGAGGAACCGTATGATGAAGATCTCTAACATAAAATTTGATATTTTATGACTTTATCTTTGACTGGCCGAAATATGTTCCTACACAAATCGGCACCGTACAACGAGCTTCTGATTCCTTGCAACAACTTCCGATTCGATGACGCCATCGGATAGCCTCTACAAAACTGTACGATTTTCGTGAAGTGATAGAACGCTTCTTCGCGTGCTCAAGAGGAAAAAGAAGAGGACAATAAACAAAAGTACAGGAGCGATGTATTGCCAATGGGTGGGCGCGTGACGGCGCTAATCTTGTGGACGAGGCAACCCCGGGCAACAGGCAAGGTGTCTGCCAAAGTTTTGTCGGGTGCGTGTGTTCTTGTTCTTAAATAACTAGCCTTTCGAAAGTTGGAAGAGTGTACAGGAGATGCGACTGCTCTGTCAGAGTTCGGCATTTCCTGCTCCTATACTGGCCGCATTTGTTCGAACAAATGCGTGGCTGCGCATAACCACCGGAATTCCGGGCTTGCTTATAATTGCTTAGCCAGGTCGACACGATCGGATGTTTTATCTTTCGCATTGTGTCGAGTTAAGCCGAACTATGACTAGACTTCTGTGTAGGTGTTAATGTTTTGTTCGGGAGATGTTGCAGTGCATCAAACGTAGTCACACCTTAATGGCAGGCGGCAGATTATGCGGCCTCAGGCATATAGGGTGGCAGGGATTGCTGCGTATTGCAGTATAGCAGTCGAAAGTTCGGTGGGCGTACGGGTAGCCGGGAGGATAAAAGCCAACGTAGCCTACTAGGGCAAAGATAAGCTTCGCAGACATCAGCTTAAATCGACATAGTTGCCGTTCTCTGAATAGTGTTGAGGAATGCACGGAAATATGATTTATACTGGCGTTCACATTTACTGTGAGAGGAAGCGTGAAGGTGCGTAGATTTTTGTTAATTTCTATCTGCAACACAAAACATTTATTGCTTGAGCGCTCATCGATAAATCATGAACAGAAAGGAAGGCCGTGATTTCAAAAAAAGTAGAGTGATAAAAAAAAATTACTCTTTTTTTTTTGCAACTACAACTAGCAGAGGAAACGCAGGGGCGAGAAAATCATAAAGAGAATAGCAAAATTAGCTATTGTTCTTAGAGCTTCACTTATAAAGAGAATTTCAAGAATAAGCGCCGACGAATATTGGTAGCTGATATGGAGTACGCCCGTAGCAATGGTTTCTTGAGGGCACTTCGTAAAATTAGCGCGACAGCGTCACTGCGAAACTTCACGTGCATGACTCTGTTGCACTTTGCATTGCAAGTCAGCGCTGCTAGTCAACACTGCAAGAAAAATGTTTTAAATACAAGGTAATATAGCACTGTTTCACTGATCAGAGCAAAACGGGAGCGCGTTACTATGCCACAGCAACATTTCCTGGAAGATCTGAAACATTTTGTTGCGTAATTATGGCACGGAAGTGTTATTGCTCCACAACTTGAGGCCCAGTCGTCGCATGTACTTACTCTAATGCCGAACTTTTTACAAGGATTCCATATTTACAGCGCGTATGAGGTCACAGAGAAAACCTTATTGATAACCAACAGGAAATAAAGCCAACGAAATTATAGGGGACGTTATTTGTAGTAGTTGTAAATGTGAAGAAATCAAAGTGGACGAAAAGACAACTTGCCCCCGGCAGGAACCGAACCTGTAACCTTCGAATAAAGCGTCCGATGCCATACGATTGAGTTACGGCGGCGGTCGTCCTCCCGTTCTCTTTATCTGGTATACCTGTGAACTTCAAGGGACCGGCAACTGGTCACAACGTGCGATTAGATCCTGGTAAAATTGAAAAGACAGTAAAATATAGTGACAGATTCCAGCATCCTTTTTGCGTTTTCAGTAGGATTTATATTTCTAAATCGTGTTTAAAAGTAACAAAAACTGGTATGTCGCGCAGCCTAGCTGAAGAGCCTTGAAGCTGCAAGGATTATGAAGTCGATCACATTTTTCTGTACGTAGTCACGTAGTGCCATGCTGTCATGCGCGCCATAATAAGTCCTGAAAATTAGAGCATGTATATTATTATCTATCCCCGCTCTATTTTGTGCTGCTTACGAGGTAAAAGGAGTTGCACGGTGAGAAGCGGCGCTGCCTTCGCGGTAGCCAGTGGAACATGTCGAGCCGCGGCGAATGCGCGCGGAGTGCACGCATGCGCAGCAAACCGCCACGCTCGAACAAGAACCGCTCTCGCGCTCACTGCTTGCAGCATAGGTTGTCACTTGTTGTGCTTACGACTTCATATTCACCGCAGATTGAAAAATTGTGATCACAAATGTTTCACGGCGTTTCCCACATTACCGTTCCGTGATTAGACACTCTCACTGGTAAGCTTTCCGTTGCGCTAATAAAAAATGGGCACCGTTAAAATTGGTTCTCGGTCCCTTTAAACCTGGGAGTGTTAGTCAGCGCCGCTCGTAGGCATCACGGCAAGTGTGGCGCACACATTTTTTTTTCTTTTTCGTGCCCTTATTTCGTTAAGTCGTAGCGAGGGTCTCGTTCTTTCAGGTTTGATGCCCTCCAGGTAGTATGCGAGGGATTATTGGTCAGCTGCCAGCTCGTAAAAAGATCACGCGCTACGTGACGCCAGCAGGCAGAAAAACCAGCTCCGCTTCGCGGACACCGATGAAACAGAGAATCTGGTGGCGTTCCCTTCGTCAGGCTAACGCATTTCTATGTTTTGCAAGTCTTTCGGATATGTTGTATCAATGCTCTCTATTAAACACAAATTGTTAAGCTTTGACGTGGTAGTATAGATTTATTGGATCTTGACCATACCACTCTTATACACAGCTTTACAGAGAAGCCTTCGCTTATGATGCCCCGATATGTCGCATCACCGCTCTTTATTAAACACTCTTTGTTAATTAAGCTTTGAGGTGGTAGCACGGCCACCACCTTTTATAACCACAAAGCATCACGGGGCAGTGGTGTGACTGCGGCAACGCGCACGTCATCTGTTGGGCTAACCGTTGCCTTCTTCCTTCTTAGTGGAAGTTGTGTCGCGAAATTCCCCCAATTTCTCTGGCACATACGCGTTTATGATTATGATAGTTTTATGATAGGCCGCACAGATTTCGGTGGAACATACCCGTTTGTTGGGCTAACTGTTGCCTTCATTTTTTAGTAGACCAGTGGTGGTTAGTGGGATTTGCCCAATGTCTGTAGCGCATACCCGTTTATGATGCCCACAAGCGGGCATGAAAGGCTCGACCAAGAACAGCTTTGCTATTAAAAAAAAGTGTTCAGCACTCGCCGTCATGGCTACTAGCGGTGTTGACTAACGCTCCCAGGTTTAAATTCACAGGTGTGCCCAATAAAGTGGATGGGATGACGACCGCCGCCGTAGCTGAATTGGTAGAGCATCGGGCGTATTGTTCGAAGGTTGCAGGTACGGCCCCTGCCGGCGGCAAGTTGTCTTTTCGTCCACTTTGATTTCTTCACATTTGTAACATAATTACTGCAAATACGCCCCCTTTACTGATTACAGAGAAAAGGAACGCGAAATACACAGACCTCTGCAGTGTGTCTCCTGTGCCTTTTTCTCTGTGGTGTAGTACGCCCTGTAAATATGGAAGCCAAAAAGAAACGGGACCAACGTATTGTATTCTTACAAGGAGAAAGCCACGTATGATCGAATATATGCGAACCAGCAAGCCTTCATGTCGCAGAGCCTCGTTCAAGTTTGAGCTCTTGCGTGAGTACGAAATACAGGCTGAACATTTTGCGAGCGTTTTGCGCGCTCCAGAACGTGCCTCGCCTCAACAAGGGATGGTAATGGCTCGGCAAATCTTATCTGTTTTCAGTGATGCATTAAGACAAGGTGGCGTGCAAGGTAGGAATGATGCATGGCGTAAACCGAGTCGCGAAACGTGCATTGTTTCGTCAACAATCATGTAGCGGCAGTCGCATGCAGTGTTTTAAAGGTAAAAAAAAATAACTGTGTGAGGTCTCACTGAGTTTGCTTTCGAGACTTGAGATACTTCATACGGCAAAGTTGTGCGCTATGTTACGAAAGTGAAAAGCGCCGCAAGAGATGGTAGGCGATACTTTATCGAAACAGCGAATTCTGCCCTGGCTATCGTGACGTGTAAAGTGCTTGCAGCAGACACGTCTGCACTGAGTGTATCCTTCTCTTTGACTTTATATTCGATCTGGACTCTCTCGACTCGAGATGGTAGTATACATTGTCCTTTGCAACTTGATGTCGCTTTTACGAAATCTCTTGCCTTCGGTATTGGGGTGGAGTAATGCAGTGACGCTTCCAGTCACTGCGGCAACGAGGGAATTATTGCACTTGTTTTTGTTATTGCACACACACACACACACACACACACACACACCACTACGCACACGCACACGCACTACGCACACACACACACACACACACACACACCACACACCACACACACCACACACACACACCACAACACCACACACACACACACACACACACTATATTTGCTTGTTTAAGCTATATATACAAATATTTCAAGTGACAAGGTAATACGGGAGCATTCGGTTTCTTGCCGACCTGTTTTTGCATATTCCTTTTAAGTGAAATGGAACGTTTCTTCACGTTGACTGTGTTCTTTGGTCCTTTTTTTATATATATATGATGTGAAGGAGATGTTGGCGCGCAAATAAGGCGCCGGCGATTCCTGTTTCAATTTCTCTAGCTTCGCTATCCGAAAGGAACGCTGTTCAGCAAATTGAAATTGCGTAACAGGATGCAGCCACCCCTTTGAGTGGTTACGTATGGTCTCTTCAAGTAATGAAGGGCCGTTTTAAAGAGCCATATTTCACTTTGAGCAAAACACCTTCGCTTACAAAGTTCACGAAAAGCGTCCTGCACGCTTACTCTCGCCGACACGACGGCGGCCGAAAGTCAAGAGAAACAAAGCTGAAAGCGCCTTAACTGCGCCCTCTGAAGAGACTCTGCAGAGCCCGTCCTTACAGCCTTTCAGCGACGACCGAGTCGCGTGGGGCTCCTCGGCAAGAGGCCGACGCATGAAAGGTCCACCGTTGAAAAGAAAACCGGCAGTATAATTGGCTATTACGCGTCGTTGATTTATGCTTCCCCTTGTTTCTTCGCCTGGTCCTCTTGACGACGTGCCTCCTTTCCTTTTTCGGTCATCCGGGACTCCTTCAGCTCACGGTGCCCACAGGGGGCTCGTAAAAGTATATTGCGAGCAATTTACGCAGTGCCCATGAAGACTTGGTCGCGCTCCCGCAAGCGCCTCCTAAAAACTATAGAAGGGGGACGCTTCACGGCTAACGCGTTCGCCCCGTCCAGTCTTCGGGTTCTGCTCCGCGTCGCACTATATTGCGGTGAAGTTATATAGGCCGGCGGTACTGTATGTGCTTGACTGAGTACGACGGGTTACCGACCCTGCCAAGCTGCGAGCGTCACTTTAATATACGTTGTCTTCGTGTATGTTTAGTAATTGCCTCATCGCGAAGGCTCAGTGACAGAACAACGTCGCCTGCAGCGTTTGAGATAGCAGCCATGATGATTTGTGTACTCAGCCTTGTAGATTCTTTAGAATATGCAGGGCTGGACTGATAGACCTCGCGCCACCAGAAGTAACGTACCGAGGCCATAACGTTTAGCTCTGAAGGTCAAAAAGAACTTTTCATTTTTCAGTTTTCGTTTTGGAAGGTGAGCGTTGAGCTTTTCAGAATACGCGCAAGTCATACATGGAGACTGTAAATTGCCACAGACAACCCCGGAAAAGCCTAGCAGACGACAGCTGCGCAGGACTGCTTGTAGTGTCCATGCACGTATCCTCGTTCATTTCGCCGCCGCGCTCCGTTGTGCGGCGCTTGTCAACTCGGCGGTCGATGCTCGCGTGTTCAGGTTAAAAAAATTGACGGCTGTACCTCAGCACTTTCGTGCTCTATAGGGTAGTGAACCTGGCGTGCGCCTGACTGACGTTTCTCTTATTTCTTCTGTATCTCTCTCTCCAATTGTACTCTTCAGTTTTCAACATAAAAAAGAACAAAATGACGTATAAGGAGGAGGAGGAAGAAACTTTATTCAGAAAAAAAAATTAAATGCAGGCAGTTTGGTCCGCCCCTCAGTCCAGGGCTTCGCTGGCACGAGCGGCTCGCCGGACCTGGTCAAGCAAAGCTTATAAATACTTAGTACATTCGAAGAAACTTACCATCCATACAGCCGTTGTAAGGAAGTGTATCAAGAAGACCCGACTCGCAACGAGCAAAGTTAACTGGTCTTCTCCGTAAGGCAGCAACTCTTTAACCTCGTTTCACGAGAACTGCACCTTATTAAGCTGTTCAGCTTTAAAACTTGGTTAAGAATTTTGCGGAGCGAAGCCACTTTAAACTTAGCCGAGTGCTTCAAAAGTGCGCGGTTATGGCTGAAACAGCAACATGTGCTCGGGAAAACGTGAGTGCGCCTCAGCGTCTGCGAAATTCCAAAATGACTTCAAGCGGGACCGCCCGAGGCTCGCTGGGACCCTTAGTAAATTACCGCCGCGGGTCTGTACATGACAGGCGTTCATAATAATTCATAATTCGCTGTTCTTTGTTTCAAAGTTATGAACAACCACGGTATATCTTTCGTCACTCGACTTGAAGGCATCACACTTCCGCGCTGGAAACGTTCAAAAATAGAACACCCGAGTACAAGAGAAAAGCAATATTATTTGCCTTAAGCGCTCGTGTATTGTGTTCAAAGAAAAAGGCCAGTGTCTCGCATACCTTATTACTTCGAAAAAAAAAAAAATGAACGTTTCTGATTTGCGAAGTTTGATGTTTCGTCAGTAATCTTCACCAGACGAAATGCGGCGCTTATTTTTCTTGAAAGAGGATCTGTTCGCTGTGTTCGAGGGCAGTATTTGTTGGCATTACTGAAGGAAAAGCATACGGTTGGCCGGCGTCGGCTTCGGGTTCTTCTAAGCTTTTGCCTGAATAATGTGGTATGGTGTCTACAGTTTCTTAATTTGAGAACATAACGTGAACGACTGTGTGAGGCTTTGTTGTAAATGTACCTTGTGTGATGTTCCGAAAGAGAATTAAATTAAGCTTTGAGCGCTGAAAAAAAAACACACACACACACAAGGAAGGTAACTTGCTTCGGGAGCGGTACTCACTCTGTAGGTGCATCGCAAAGGCTGAGTGATATCACCGTAATATCCCGAAAGCATTAAAGGAATACTAAAGAGAAGGAAAATTGGCGAAGCTTGCACTAAGTCGCGCAAGACTTGAAACAGCGAAACTGGACGATTCTGAAGTCTAATCTGGCTGCCTCTAGGTTGTTGCTAGGCTTTAGCTAGGTTAGTCACGTCACGGATGTCCAAAACTCCTGAACCGAGCGTTCGCACCTCTCATAGATCTACAGGCATGTCGTCGTTGGCGTAGGGCTTCCATCGCTTCGGGCTCTACTCGCAGCCGCCGTTGCCTTTCCCGTTCCCTAGCATGGCAGTCATGCCAAGCCTGAAGGAACAGCGCAGCTGGGTGACCTTCTGTGTATCTCATTCTTTCTTTCTTTCTCCTTTCTTTTTCTGTCTCTTTGTTTCATGTATCTCTATTTTGTATCTGTTTCTTTCTATTTCTTCATTTCTGTTTCTTTCTCTTCCTCGCTTTTTTTATCTTTATTTCTCTTTCTTCCCTTTCTCTTACTCTGCCTTTTTTCTCTCTCTTTCTTTCTTTCTCTTTATTTCTTTCTTGATCTCTCTATTTTTCTCTATCTCTTTCTATCTCTCTTATTTCTCTTTCTTTCTGCGTTTCTCTTTCTATATCTCTCTCTGTCTTTCTATCTTTTTATGTCTTTATTCTCATTATTTCTCTCAAGTATTTTCTTTCGCTTTCTTTCTATAGCTTTCTCTCTCTCTCTCTTTAGTGAACCAGTGGTGAGTAGTGGGAGTCGCCCAATTTCTGTTGCACGTACTCTTTCGTGATGATGATAGTTTTCTGGTAGGCCGTACAAATTACGGCCAGCTTAAACAGCGTTGCTGTTAAAAGGTTTTTCTCGTGTTCGTAAATTGCTACTTCACAATGCCGAAAGCACAACTCTTAGCGCGAGAACACGCGTGGTAAGCGAGAAAACGCGCGACAAGACAGTACTGTTGGCGACGCCACCTTGATGTTTACGGACCAGCCCGCCGTGGCGTCAAAGAAATTGACAACGTCTGCTACGGCCTACGTAATCGATTGTGGCTCAAAATATTTCACATTTCATTTTAATTGACGCGGAGTCTTAATATAGCTAGTTTCTGAAGGTTTAATTGATCCGATGTGGCCAAAACACGCAAGGCTTTTCAATTTCCTGATTTCACACTCCGGTTTTACGTGCCGAAGTTTCTGCGCGAAATTTAGATGTGACATCGGTAGTCATTTTCTTCTTTAATAATTAACCTAATACGGCGAAATTAATCACAATAGAGTCCCGAAGACACAATTTATCTGCATAAACTTATTTAACATTTCACTTTAGTGCATCTTTAAAAGAAGGAAACAAAGTAAACGTGTTTCCTCGTCGGCGTTGTCGCAGCTACATAAGAACACTTGCGGTTGGCCGCGCATCTACGAAGCATTCGCCTCGTTCAATATTTAGAAGTGACAAAAGTGTTGAAGTGTCCGGGTGCCCTTCATTGTGCTGAGCCACTCTAAATGAGGCATACACAGCTGCCACACGCACGGCTTGCCGGGAATAAGATCCCGCTGCGAATATGGTGGGAGCCCAGCGTTGTTCAGGCATTCACTGAAACGCACCAACGCAAACGAATTCAAACACACTAAGTTTGGTGCTGGCTTTTGGGCACAAACATATGGCATCCCTCACCAATCCACTAGTAAAACTTTCTCAGCCGTGAGCTCTCTAAAAACGAGGCAAAATATGAAAGCCTCGCACGCAAGAAGGGCACCATTGAATGGCGAACGTTACAAGTGTTTACACAGTCAGCGGCGCGGCGCAGTTTGTTTCAAGAACTCGGGACTGTAGGCGTTGTGGAGGCGAACGGGCATTGTCTCGCTATGTTGCCCAGTGTCTAGTTATCACTGTGTTTTGTCTGGCACGAGAACGCGTAACGAGTGAACAGGCATGTTGGCTGTATTAGGTACGGTAGCACAATGGAAGCAAAGGAAGTTGTCTAATTATATTGTCAGGTCTAGTGATTTCACAAGAATAAGTTTTAGAACAGAGCACGAAGCCAGTGCGTTATGAATAACTTGCGAATATACTCGCTCAGAATTCTATGAGTATACGTATGAGGAAGAGCGTCAACAGAACTGTTTCTATAGCCCAATGCTCCTGAATGAATTCGCGAACTGTACTGAACTTTCGCCAGAGCCGCAATGTTCTTTTTTTATTGGTTTTTTTTTTCGCTTGCTGTGATGCACGTGTGCTGAATTCGGAATGGAACGCATGCAAAAAAAAAAATAATGTACGTAGTACGTTGAAACTTGATGGACGCCCACTACCAGGGTTAAACTGCCGACGGGCGCGGGTGGGGCAGGTCATAAAAGACACTGTTTTCCCCAGGAATTTCTAAACCACACCACGTTCCACAGTCATTCATTTCGCAGCAATGCGCAATCCGAATTCATGCGACGAGCACGTTTCAGCGGCAAGGTCGATAGGTGGGGGTCACGTATGCAGCCTTACAGTGCTGGCGAGATAACAGAGTACGGGTGGCAATCAGGGGAAGGCTGTGGCCTGTTTTGCCATCCAGCGCAAAACGACGTTTGTATTCGTCTGATGAAGTTGCACAGGCTCTGTACATTGGATTTTTTTTCCAAGCGTGTTTACGGACACTAGCATAAAACTTGCCATAGAAGGCCAGTATAGATTCCAACCTAATACAATAATTCCTTAAGAGCAATTGACTTTTCACATCTGTAAAACGCCATTAAGAGAGTGCTGTTTTTATATAAAAAATTCATGAGCCATTCCATTTTGTGAAGGCAAATGACCAGGAAGCTGTGTAGCACAGGGCCCAAAGGATACACAGAATTTTTAATCCAGGGTACAGAAAGTCCCTCTTGAATTTAGCCTCCTTTTAAACACTTCCGCCTCAATTGGCATTGCCCGAAGTGCAGCGAACAGTTAATTAGTTAATTAATCAGTTAACTTTTTCTCGTTTATTTGTTGTTTGTTTTAGTGAGCCAGTGGTGAGTAGTCGGGTTTGTCCAATTTCTGTGGAACATGCCAACTAGGGTTTTTTTGTTGGCAGGGTAGCTTGCTGTTGGCGGAGTTACGAATGGCCTAGTTACATACAGCTTCTCCGTGAAAGCTCACGTTCGCCCAACGCTCGAAAGAATTGTCAGGATTTTTGAAGCGTGCGCCAAACTTACAGAATGAATATAAAGAAAGTTACGCTTTACACATGGTTATCATGTTGTTTTTATCGTGTTCTGCTTGTGACTATACGCTTTAGTAGTGAACACACACATTCTTCTTTTAGGCCGGGAAAAAACGAAAACGCCAAAGCGGGCGGAAGTTCGTTTCCGCGCTTTTTGAAGAGGTTCGCATTTGTTCTGCCTCCGCCTTCGCCACATCTTCCTAATGTTCATTAAGAAATGAAGCGAATACATGCCAATTTGCCTGTTTTCTGAGCCTTTTATTTCGTACCGAATTCAGGTTATTCAGGTTTCACCGTGCAGAACACGGTGAAAACATAGTTTTAACCTTTTCAAACTGTTGTTGCAAGAGAAGCAGAAGCAGAAGCTACATACACCTCGGTAGCGGCGGCGGCGGCGGATTCGGCCGGCTGTGCAAAAAGATACACGTTGGGGGCACGCCAACTCGCTGCTGTTGCACCTTATTCCATTTCTCGTCTTCTCTGCAATCTCCATCCAAATTAGGCTCTTGAGGAACACGTTCTTGTAGAGGCTGTGAGTTTCGTCGTGCAGCACAGGTAGTTCGCAAGTGCGTGGATGAGGGTCACCGCCGATTCCTCGGCCGCCATTTTGAATTTGCGGCCGGACGTTTCCATCACGTGACTTACAAGCTAGTGCATCCAAAGTACGGATTCCGGTGAAGCAGAAAGGCGTTCTGCTATCGCGTGGCAAAAAAATCGGCCCGCGAGACCGATCGGGCTCGCCTCCTGGTTTTCCGCCCGCGTAGACGGCGAAACGAGCGGATTTTTAGCGAGTTTTGCCGGTTTCTCCCCTTTCGGGACCGAGCGTGAATGTGTATTTAGTGTTGCTGCGTGCTTCCGTCCACTCGCAGTGATTAGCTTTGTGTTTGCGAGTGTTTCGCGTTTGAAAAGGAGCGCTGATGAGAGACCTTGTTTGCATATGCTCAGAAAACTTTCGTTTTTTGGAAAATTTCGACTTTAGTTTACTCTAAATTATTTGAACTTTTCACTCCAGCACTTGGGGCACTGTGTGCGCACCGTGCTTGAGAAGAACAGTATCCGGTGCCACGTTCAAGCGCCACCAGCTTCTTAAGCACGGCGAATTGAACCGGCACACACATTATGCAACTAAGTTAGTGCACTAAGAATACAGGAGCGTAGCAAGCATGGGAGTGGGGAGTTGGGTTCAACTCCAATTTTGCATGTGTATATATGCACGCATACACGTACAAACGCACGCACGAACGTACATATATGCTGCCAGAAAACTAAGCCAATGTACAAGTCAACGCAGAAAAACAACGTGTCGCAGAAGTACATCAGCAGTGTGTTCTTACCACTCTTGCATCAGCGTGCCCTTCCATTTGCCGCTGACAGAGAAGTCGCGGGCCATTTCCTGATGCTACACCACCCACTTCCTGTTCTTCGCCGGACCATTCAGTTCAGCGCGTAACTCACGTTAGTACCCGTTGGAATCGCCCAGCGTAGCCGCAGCCGCCACGCGCAGACCAACGAGCAAAGCTGGAGGTGATTAAGCCACAGATAAGGCCTCTCCTCGGACCACAGCCAGCTGCTGGCTTGCACTCTGGCGTGCCCGCGGTGTAGAGAGAGGGACTTTCGGGGGAACGCCTTCGCAGAGCGAAGAATGATCGTGGCGCCGCACGGTTCGGGCTATGAAACGCCTAGAGCCGTGATAAATTGCTGGCGAGAGCGCGGTGACTTCGTATCAGCCATAAATCACGGCCGGACGACGAAAGAAAGAACACACTCGGTCGTGCGTAGTGTGATCCGCAATTGTGCTAACAGGGTTGAATACTGGGCATGTATAGTTCAGCGCGCGGGAATAGCGCTGCAGTTATGCTGCGGCAGTAGCCTATCACGGTGGCCAGGAGGTCCAGCGGGACTCATACAGGGAGTTGGCACCGTATTTCAAGGCCCCAGTCCACTTTCAAATCATCGTTATCTGCTGTAGCACAAGGGCGAGCTTGAACGACCTGAAGATATGTAAGACGCGTGCCAAAATTGACGTGCGTACACCCCTCCTTTGCTGGGCCAGGCGGAACTTACTAGCACGGCACAAGTTCTGTCATGAGCTGCTTTTCTTTCGACATCTCTCTCCTCTCTGTTCATGTGTGTGTGTGTGTATGTGTGTGAGAGAGAGAGAGAGAGAAATAGAGATCGAAACAGACATCAGCAATGAAATACGTTTGAGGAGCAGAAATGATCCGAGATCTCTGCTGGAGTAGCAGTTCCGCAACTCGCCTGAAAAGTCAGTCAGTCGGGTCGTCTCTGGGAAGTCGCATCACTGTCTCGCCGATTTCCGCAGCAGACAACAAACGAGGTTTCATGTTTCGAAGTATCGCGAGACGCTTTAGACACTCGGTTCTCACGGTGCAATGTGTGTGTCCCCTTCTGAGCACAACCTGGAAGCATTTGCGATCTATATCGATAAAAGCTCAATTCATGTCAGTCACAAGTAAGAAAGGCAGCGCTGTTTAGGTCCTCGTGTTCAAACGAATATATTTGTGGTATCAGAGACGTCCTGCTTGTCTAGCTTATTTAAATATAAAGCGGTGATAATTTTTGTTGTTTAATTGGTCCAATCGCTTACCAATTGTCACTGAGATAAGGGCGTTCACATCTGAAGAATAAAGATGCGAGAACAGGTGCCACAGATACTGATATATGAAGACGGGCATAGCACTCAATATACAGGGTGTTCTTCCTTTTTTTTTTTAGAAAACACAGATTTTCCATAAATTCCATGACAGTCAGGCTTCTTTCGTTTTCGCACACGAACGCTACGTCAAGACGGAACTACTTTGTCACAACTAAAGGAGATTGAGGTTACTAATTAGCAAAACAAGGCAGTGTTGCCATGTTCCATATCATCTAATACAGGCATCTTCTGGTGATCAGTTAAGGTGCAAACACACGCAAGACGGAAGCGCTGCTGATGTTTTTATGGAGAACACAACTGAAACGAAACATTATGAATTACTCGCGTATGTGTGCATATGTTTGTGCGTGAATGTAAGTGTTATTTTTGTGTATATGTGGTCGTTGTATAAGTCATAGTCGTCTCCCGTCACCTGAAGTAGCAAAGAAAACCAGGCGACAAACCAGGCTCACATCTCCTGGGTTATCATTAAAACATGGTTGATTCTTCGTCATAGAAATCGGTATAACAGGAAAGTGAAGCGTGACCATACAAAAGGTGTCTTGAAGGGAGAGTTGGTACAGGATATTGCGTGTGAAACGGCGCAAAAACGAGACTAAGTAGAGGGAACACACAACACAAGCGCTGAGGAACAACTGGCGCAAGTTTATTGCATCGGAAGATATATACCAAAAATAAAAAATAAAAAGAAACAAAAACATGAACTGCCACATGGTCACTGTGCTGAAATTACAACAAAAGTCCGCCACGAGTCAAGATATCACATTTAACTTGACAAAAGCTCTATCTCTTTCTCTAGAAGCGATCAAAGCAAAAAGGGGAACACGTACGTCAGTGAGCCATCAATCGCGCTTCTAGAGAAAGATGATAGTGTTTTTGTCAAGTTAAATGTGGTATCTTGACTCGAGGCGGAGTTTTATTGTAATTTCATCACTGTGACCATGTGACAATTCATGTTTTTGCCTCTTTTGAGCTCTTATATTTTGTATATATTTTACAATGCAATAAACTTGCGCCAGTTCGTCAGCGCTTATGTTGTGTGTTACCTCTACTTAGCTCCCGCTTTTGCGCTGTTTTCCCGCAGTGCCTTTGCAAAAGTAGTTCAATGTTCATTGTACATTGATAAATGAGAGCTTGCACAATGTCTGCTATGTTTGACGGCTATATCACCGTTTGATGTGAACGCACCTACGTTGACTCCTGGTGGCACATCTCCATCCCGACGACTAACGTCAATGATCAAGATTAAACCCATGTGCTTGCTGAAGTTGTCAACATAAACCCGGACACAACGTACGGTGAATCCCGCGCAAAGATGACATGCACATAATCGCTAGTACACGATATGCGCTCATGGAAAGCGTCGTCATTTGAAGAGAGAAACGGCAAGTTGTGCGCTCTCCAGTAATTGGGTAGCCTTAGTTCTCTTGCATACACTACCACACAGCGCTTCAGGAACGCGAAAGGCAGGATCTCGTAGCTTGAGCTGTGAGTGCACGAAGGCGTCCCCCTGCCCGCTGTTGTGTCTCACTGCAACAAGCACTCACTCAAACCTGTATTGAAACGAAATGGAGTGAAAATCGAGAAGCCAACCTCCAGCGGACGCTGAGTAAGACACCTTCATGCCAGCATTATTTCGTTCACTGTGGCGTAGCGCTGAGACTACCGAAGCAGCGTCCTGTCAGCTCTCGTTAGTGTCATGATACCGTACTTCACTTCACCTCTCCAAGACGGCGACACGCCCTACGCCAGCAAGGTCACTGTGAAAGAGAGATGTGAAATATATATGGCGCGTTTTTAAAGGCTCATGCATGAGCATTTGTGGCGCATTGTTTAAAGCGGCCAACTCCCATCGTCGCGGACAGAGAGTTCGTGGGTTCCACCACCAGGTCATCCAAATTAACAAACTTTTGCTTCTGTTTTTCTTTGTCATCTGTTAGTGTGCATTTGCCAGACGTCACATCCGTGAAAGAAATGCTGTCTGTGAAACCTTGGTGGACCCAGGCATAAAGCTTGTTCGTCCTAAAAATTTTATCTACCTAGATTATATTACGCTCAGTGCTACCCTAAAATTTTGTAACGAGTTCAGGATGAGACACTGTACTATAGAAGAAAATGATAACTGCTGGAATATGTTGTGGATACTCAAGAGCACAAAGGGAAAGGAACGCCGCACATGGCTTCGTCTCCTACCACTGTGCCTCCTGTGATTTGCATGAGCGGCTTGCAAAGCCGGCGCGCGTGTCACGGTTTCTGTCACTCCTCGCCCAAGTCCCTCCGGGCTCAAATGAGCCACTTTAAATTCGGCACCAGAGCATCGTAGGCGTGGTGCGAGCTTGACCCTCTTTGAATACGCCGGGAAGCTTCACTTTCAGCTGTCGGCTGCTGAATGGAGTCATCTGATCCGACCAACCAGGCTCCGTCAACAAGATGCCTTCCCAGGCTGGTTCGCGAATGTGCACGATAGAAGACCGCTGAAACGATTTTCTTTTATGAATTTAAGTTGACCATGCGTTTGTGTTATGACGGAGCTCAAGAAGAACTGCGCTTTGTGAACCTCAAGTACTATGTAATAAGTGAGTGAGTGAGTGAGTGAGTGAGTGAGTGAGTGAGTGAGTGAGTGAGTGAGTGAGTGAGTGAGTGAGTGAGTGAGTGAGTGAGTGAGTGAGTGAGTGAGTGAGTGAGTGAGTGAGTGAGTGAGTGAGTGAGTGAGTGAGTGAGTGAGTGAGTGAGTGAGTGAGTGAGTGAGTGAGTGAGTGAGTGAGTGAGTGAGTGAGTGAGTGAGATATGAGTGGCACAGCCACTCCTGTCAGCCTATTCATTCAATCTTATGACCAGAAACGCCTCAGGCTACGGCTTTGTTATCTGTCGTTATTGTTTCGTATATTCCTGCTCCCTTATTTTAAATATTCAGCAGCTTACCGTTTACTTTCTACAGCGCTTCTTGACAGGCCGCAATTGCTACTGCTACATCTTCCCGCTATACTTGCTGTCATAGCGGCAACGCAGCAGCGAGAATAACTCACTTCATTATTTCACTGTTTTCACATTACTTTCAATTCGCGCGTGTCGGACAATAATTGCGGCTGTTATCATTGTTATCGTGAGAGAGAGAAATAAACTTTATTTTTGACCAGCCTCTTTGTACTTCAGCCTTAAGTTGGGTGTCCTCCTCAGCCGTGCGCGAATATATCCGTAAAGCGCAAGTCATGATGTATAGCACACAGCAGAGCTATTTATCCACCCAAGGTAAAGCAGAAGCACGCTGCATATTTCTTTTTAATCTCTTACCGTGTTTTGACTTGTTCGAAAGTATTGAGAATTACTGCTAGGTCAATACATCCGTTTTAGATTTTCCATGCTATAGCAAGAAAATACGTGGAATTTCACCGTTGTCGGTAACTGACGACTTGCGTTTACGTTCTTGCATGCACTACATAGGGTTAACATCGTTCTACAGAATAACAGATACGCGTCATGTTAAGGCCGGGTGTACTCAACATTTTCCGTGTCAAAGTTCTCGTTGTGTGTGAGCGGCGCGCTTATGAAGCTAAGGCCGCAGCACTAGTGCCACCGTGACAATATCTAGGGACGGCGGGGAACGCTCGCCGGAGATTAGTGCTGTGCCGGAAGAACTTGAGGACCCAGCTGCATTGCTTCAGGGGACGATGTTAACGCTTCAGCATTACTTAAATACGGACACTTTTCAAACCATGTTGGTATAGATGGGTACTGACGCGATTTTGGAAAGCACGAGAAATCGCGGACAACTTTATCCAACGAGTGACATGCTCAGCTCAACTAAGGGGGAAGCAAATACAGACACGTTCAAACGCGCGCAGAATGCGATTAAAGCACTGCGCGCTTTGTTTTACGATCCACCACGAAAGTGCGACCGTCGTGATAGTACGCAGAAACGCTTATGCGTTGTGTGCTTGCGCACGCCTATAGACAAGCGTGGACGCCTTTCCTTCCTTTTCCTCCTCCTCCTCCTTCCTTCAACCGGCTTAATCTGATGATGTAGCGCCGCGAACTATACAGGCATTCTACTTGTTCTACGTGCGCTTTGGGCTCCATCAGTCGGCGAAGCCTTCGCGTCTGACCTCGATGCGCTCGAAAGAGACAAAGCGACAGCGGCTGCGCCTCTAAGAACCGCGTCCGCGCAGCACAAACAGAAATAGTCCCTCTCACTCTCTCTCTCTCTCTCGATATCCCACCGTACATCTCCGGAATGCGATAATCCCACGCCGTTCTGCCACGACCCATTAAACAGGACGCGATAGAAGGCTTTATGCCGAAAGAAAAAAAAAAACAGAGGGTAGAAAAAGGAGTGAGAAGGAGATTTTCCACACCGATGGAGGAAGGTCGAAGGGCAAAAGTGTCTGCTACATTTCTTTGAGACAGCTACGCGAGCGACGCCTTCATACGCTTCCGCGCGGAAGAAGAACGAAGCCAGAAGAGGCCTTCCGCAACAAGATGGAAAGGAGTACGAGCGCGGCCATTTGTAGCGGAGATTAGAACTTATCCACGGTAGCCATGCTGCTAGCTGCGCGCCTGTCTCTGAAGATTAAGCGGCGTGTCGGACGGCTGGAGTGTTTCTGACCGCGAAGGCGTTCGGAAGTAATAAATAAGTCGTCACAAAGGTCACCATAAACTTTGAAAGAAGACTGCAACACTTCCATTTGCTGCGTACGCCCGTATATAATTTTAGATGTTGTATTTATTTTTTTCGTGTCTGTGTGCGAAGGATGAGATGCCCCGCCATGTCATCCCACAAATCCTTTTTTTTTTACCTGATGTATTTCTGCACCACGAGACACGGATGAAAACCGAGAATAGGAGAAAGAAGCGAAACGGAAACATGTCTGACGTGTATTTTGACCAGAAATGAAGTAATATAAAATTTTTCGCTGTACGTGTGCTCTTGAATCAACTTAACGAATTACGCACAGACTGAGGATTGCTAAAAAAGGGAAGCGCGTTTTCGTATTTATCTTGATTTCTCTCTCTATTCTGTGACACACTCGCTCGTCGTAACGCTTTTGATCACCCTGTGTACGTTCACTGTCACCTTTGCGAATGCGTAATTATCTGATCAAATTCTGATAGCCTATCACCTGAGAAGAAAGCGTTACAGAAATAGCGAAATCTGAAACACGAGTTTTCTGCGAGAGATAGTGTTAGCTATTACTGCGTAATTGTTATTCATGAAGCACTTTTGAGTCGGAACAGCATTAAAAATAACCAAATAGGTTCTCCGTTTTTTTCCCCACAGCTTCTATTGTGACAAATTTAATGGCCGATCTCCGTACAGATGCTGTTGATTGAAGATGGCGCAGTTGGTGTTACGTTGTGCATAGAAGGACTGGGAAGAGCTGAATAATAAAGGAGGGTTCTTACATGTTCATATGTAGGGCGTACTGAAATATTACCAATGCTCCAGTAAACGCATACGACGTCCCGTCATTACCCATGTATGGCTGTCGTCAGCGGGTAAACATGATTTCGCTGTTGACATGAGACGCGCACACTCTTACTACGTGCGAGGTTGCGAAATCAACGTATACGAAATAGTGTTGAAAGTTCAAGTACCTCACGGTTTATAGTGTAAACTGTAAAATTGCGCTGTGAACTCATACCATGCACGACCGGACGGCTCTGGGTTGCAGCCAGGCACGTAGGCAAAGGAGGGCCCAGGTGGGCCCGCCCCCTCACCCCCCCCCCCCCCGAAAAATAATCCTGGCTACGTGCCTAGTTGCAGCCATGTCTGTCTGCGTGCTTCGAGTGCCTCTTTTTGCACAGCTCCATACTTATCCACGTCCTGCAGCTATACTACGAGTCGGCACTGTAAGTTCCTGTCGGCTGCGACCCGCAATATACAAAATGTCTAAATTGCGCAAGTTCACACGTGGAAGCCTGTGTGACTCGAAAAATGGTGATATACAACCCTATTTGCAAGCGTTATTATTATTATTTTTTGGCTACAACTTGGGGGGAAAACACACACACACGGGTACTCCCAACAAACGCACGAATAAAGTCAAATTAAGCGAATGAAAGTGCTTCCAGTGCGCCCTTAAAGTTGAAATGGCCCAGTCCCAGAAGTAGACTTTGAAAGTAATTATGTTTGCATAGTATAGTTGCGCGTGCCCTCGACATCGCATAAAGACTCCTCGTGACTCAACCTATATGTGTAGTGGAAAGCGTCGCTCCTACGCTGCCCTCATCAGCCTAATGGGCAAAGTCATGCCTGATATCTTTTTTCGCGAGCACAAGCGCATGTATTCTCACTTAGCACCGTTTCCACAGGGCACCACGCTGGTGCCCTGCGAGGCGCCGCGTTATGCATGCGGACTGTCATTTAGTGCCCCCTTCCTTGATTTTCTTGTCAAATGGAAAATAAAATAAAACGAG
This sequence comes from Rhipicephalus sanguineus, assembly GCF_013339695.2. Lineage (NCBI taxonomy): Eukaryota > Metazoa > Arthropoda > Arachnida > Ixodida > Ixodidae > Rhipicephalus > Rhipicephalus sanguineus. Next base: position 67,195 of record NW_023614732.1, read on the forward strand.
ACCATGTACTCTTGAATATTAGATGCCCTTCGCAGGGATGCTTTCAGTCTCGGGAGATTTTTTTTTTTTTCAAATGGCTTTCGTAATTTTTTCTCTTCGTACGTGTCTGAGTAGGTGGCAGGTCCTGCGTAGTATGTGCTTATTAACTTACATAATGTTAATGCTAAAGACGCTCGCGCTAACTCCGTCGAGCTAACCAGAGGTCTGGAAAACGTTGTGCTAGCCTCATGGGCGTCGGCAGCATTTTGTCTTGGGATGTGCAAACCCCTGTTGCATCACGGTGGGGGAGGGGCAAGCACTGGTGTGGCTTGGGTGGTGGGGGGGGGTGGGGGGGGCAAGTGCACTTTATGCACCCCCCTGCGGCCGCCCATGGCTAGCCTTATTGTTCCGAAATTCAGGTTGTGTTTTTTACGCAATTAGTGTGACATGTGCATTGCGCACTGCTTGTTGCAGATACTACAAGTGGTACTCGAGGTATTACATGCGTTATACCACTGGACATCTTGAAGCGCGTGGTCGCAGACGCTGATAAATACGCCAATATGCAGAGGTGCATTTGGGCAAAAATGAAGAACAAACGATGGCAAGACAGTTTGAACAGAATACAGGACACTTGAGATCAAATGCGCTTCAGAAGACACTAAAGATTTTGGGTTACAGATTCTTTAAACTTATTCCAATCATTTATTGTGCGAGGAAAGAAATAATACTTAAGAGAATTGACTATTTGGATTAAAGGCGTGATTGTCCGTGAATGGTGGTTTCTAGTTGCGTAACCCGTAGATGGAATCAAGTTATGCGATGTGTTAGTTTTGTAATTAACATTTACCAACTGATAAGAGAACTTAAGTGTACGAAACACGATTTCTTTCAGTAAATGATGGGAAAAGAGCTTTTTTATCGCATCGCTAATAGAGCTGCGACCATTGGAGTCTTAAATGAATCTTAGAGCCTTTTTTTCTGTATTCTTTCTATAATTTCCCGATGTTTGATTTTGTGAAGGGGTCCGAAATTGTCACAGCATATTCTAACATAGGACGGATAATTGATCTGTATACGCGAGCAAACGCACCTGAGCTTGAGTGTACGCCTTAAAAAGAATAACTGCTTAATTAAGGCATTGGCTATGTACATTATCTACGGGGGTGTTCCAGGAGACTTTGTTAGTATTTAGCAACCCGAAGTATTTATAGTGTGCAACCTCGGAAAGAATTTGGTCCCCATTATAATAAGCAGCTGTCCCCATTATATATAACAGCTGCATCTTACCGGTACTTGCCTACGGAGCAGAAACCTGGAGACTTACAAAGAGGTTCAACTTAAATTGAGGACGACGCAGCGAGCGATGGAAAGGCAAATGATAGGTGTAACCTTAAGAGACAGGAAGAGAGCAGAGTGGGTCAGGGAACAAACGGGGGTTGAGGATATCATAGCTGAAATCAAGAAGAAGAAATGGATATGGGCCGGGCACGTAGCACGTCGGCAGGATAACCGGTGGTCATTAAGGGTAACTGACTGGATTCCAAGAGAGGGCAAACGCGTGAGGGGAAGACAGAAAATTAGGTGGGTAGATGAGATTAAGAAGTTTGTAGGCATAACGTGGCAGCAGAAAGCACAGGACCGGGTTGATTGGCGGAACATGGGAGAGGCCTTTGCCCTGCTGTTGGCGTAGATAGGATGATGATGATGATGATCAAATGGCAGTGGTTTCTTTTGTTAGTGATTCTAACGAAAACAGTTTTTTTTTTCAACACTGATAGGCATTTGCCACTGCTCACGCCATAAAATAATCTTCGCAACATCATCATTTAACCTTGCCTGACCTTATACGGAACTCAGTTTGACACAAAACGCAATCATCTGCATACAACCTAATCCTCGTTGAAATGTTTTTCACACTGCCATTTATAAACACTAGAAAAGGCAAAGGCCCGAAAACGGACCACTGGGGAACGCCAGAATCAACTGAAGAAACCCGATTGAACGACACACTGACAACGATTTGAAAGGTAGGCCCTGATCCAATTTAATATTTCTTCGTTGTTTATTACATACATTTCAGTATAACGATCAATTTTTTATGCGACACTTTATCAAAAGCTTTGAACAGCGAAGCTGTTTATGTTCGAGCCTTTCATGTCCGGGATCCGTGGTAACGCTTGTGGGCATCAAAAACGGGTATGTGCCACAAAGATTGGGTAAATTCCACTACTCACCACTGGTCCACTAAAAATGAAGGTAACAGTTAGCCCAACAAACGGATACGTGCCACAGAAATCTGTGCGGCCTTCAGACAACTATCATCATCATAAACGCGTATGTGGCACAGAAATCGGGTAAATCCCAATACACACAACTTCCACTAAAACGGAAGAAGGCAACAGTTAGCCCAACAAACGGCGTGCGCGTTACGACAGTCGTACCACTGTCACGTGATGCTTCGTGGTTATAAAAGGTGGTGGCTGTACTACCACCTCAAATCTTAACAAAGATTGTTTAATAAAGAGCAGTGATACAACTTATCGGAGGATCTTAAGCGATGGCTTCTTTCTAAACCTGTGTCATAAGAGTGGTATGGTCAAGATGCAATAAAACTACACTACCACCTCGAAGCTTAACAAAGAGTGGTTAATAAAGAGCAGTGATACAATATACCTGAAAGACTTGCAAAACTGACGAAGGGAACGCCACCGGCTTCGCTGTTTCGTCGGTGTCCGCGAAGCGGAGCTGGTTGAATTTTTAAAAGTCCATGATGATTATGTCAACTTGCCTCCCTTTTTAAACGCCTCTGCGAAATCATGTGAAATACCAACTACTTGGGTAGAGGTATAGAATATCCTCGTCGGAAACCGTGTTGGGCGTTTGCTAGCATGTCATGTTCTTCAAGAAAAGTGCTGATGTGTTTATGAACTATATGTTCTAGAATTTTGCATGCTGTTGAGGTTAGTGGATATTGGACGGTAACTTGAAATACATTATTTATCACCGGATTTATGAATGGGACTTGATTTGGCAGTTTCTCCAGTCGTCCGATAAGACACCTTCTTTCAATGACCTTGTGAAATGCATATGTAAATACTCAGAGAACCATTCCACGTACTGCTTCAACAAGACGTTAGGTACTCCGTCAGGTACCGTGACTTTTTAACACTCATGTGTAACAATAAATTTAGGATGCCCTGTTCAGAGATTTTTATATTAGGCATATGAGGTCCTGACATAACAAGTTCACCGAAAACATCCGTTGTCTTCGGTGAATACACTTTTGAAATGGCTATTGAAAGCAGAAGCAATGATCGTTTTCGTTGCTTTCACATCTTCCTTGTATGATTGTGTTGCGAGGATTAGAATGTTGTTTAGTTGTTCTTCAAAAATTTTCGGAAAATGATTTTATGAAAGCTGGGAGAGTTACCCTAAAACAGCTTTATTCATCTAGTATAATTTGTTCTTTTAACTGTTCCGATACCTTATCTATGGCACTTTTAGTTGCATGACAGTTTAGTTTTAAAAACTTTTTTCTTTTTTAATCTTTTAGGTTTACGCTTTAAATGTAGTGTCTTGATAATAATAATATCTGGGGTTTAACGTCCCAAAACCATCGATATGATTATGAGAGACGCCGTAGTGGAGGGCTCCGGAAATTTCGACCACCTGGGGTTCTTTTACGTGCACCTAAATCTAAGTACACGGGCCTCAAACGTTTTCGCCTCCATCGAAAATGCAGCCGCCGCGGCCGGGATTCGATCCCGCGACCTTCGGGTCAGCAGTCGAGCGCCATAACCACTAGACCACCGTGGCAGGGCAAATGTAGTGTCTCGAGTCATACAACGGCTTTTGTGCGCAGATTTTTTTAGTTAACTTAGGGGCAAAGCGCTCCATACAATCTTGTAAAATTTGTTTAAAAAAGAATCCAAGGGTCGTTAACACTACGCGTATTACTTCGAAAACATTCATAGAGAATATATAATAATTGTCGGGGTTTAACGTCCCAAAACCATGATATGAACTTTCATAGAGAAAGCTCAACTCATCAATTATAGATTCATTGTCTGCGCGAGCAAAATTAGGAAGCATTATAGTTTCATTATGGTGACGTAATGTTGTGCATTTTAAAGTTAAGAAGGTGGTCCGAGATGTCATCTTCACATGAACCAAAGTATCATTTGTTATGTTGCCGCTAACGTAACAAAGAAAAAGTCTAGTACTGTTTCAAAGTTAGAGTTATTGTATTCTCTTGATATAATATATATATATATATATATATATATATATATATATATATATATCTATATATATATATAATATATATATTATATACCACACACCTAAGCAACAAAACTAACATAGCAGATTCTAAAGGTGGCTTTCTTATGCCTTTGTGCTTTCTCGCATGTTACTTCTACCTACAAGGAAATAAATAAATAAATAAATAAATAAATAAATAAATAAATAAATAATAAATAAATAAATAAAATTTTGTAGCGGGGTCAAGTAAGATGCCATACTCGGCAGAAGTTCTACAGGAAATATCTGTATGCAGGACATATCTCGGACAGTCGAACAAGCTTCAAGGAGAACTTTCGAAGCACCAACACACATCAGCTGCGGTATAATAGGCCGTGCAGTCTAATGTGGCTACGCACCCAAGTACATAACGAAAAGATTTTCCAACCCATAAAAGCGTGCCCGCGTAGCCACGCGGAACACCCGAATTTTATACGGAGAGTCGTAAAGCAACTTACGTAATTGATGCGCACAGACTACCACGCTTCTTCGTCCATACCAGCAGCGGTGGCAGCGCGACAGGTGTCAGGACCACCATTCAGACGAAGTCCATTAAGTCTTTAATTAGGCTGCAGCTGCAAGCAGGAACGCACACAAGCCGAGCTCGCCCGCTTAATCCAACGAGGCGCGATCCACCGAGAGCACCCTCGTGTACGGACACAACTGAGAGAACCTCTCCCGCGAGCTGTCTCGGTTAGCCGAGTCGTGTGAACTCGCCAGCGGGAATGTCTGCGGCTGGGAGCAGCGCGAGTCGGGAATCTGAATGCGACGGGGCGGTGGAGACGACCGCACAGCAGGCAGGATTTCGCGCAACGTGAGGCCACTTGCGGACGCCGCAGGCACGCTCGGCGGGACTTCTCGTGAGCACACTTCGGCGAGCGACGCGGAGCGCGCGCGAGCGCGCGCTAGAGGCGGCGAATGTCGTAAGCAAGAGTGTTTGGAGGGGAAGAGGGTATGGCATCGAGTCTCTGCGGTTGTTTACGCGGCGCACGTGGACGTGCTAAGCACGTTGAATGCATGCACACATGTTGTTCGAGTTGTTGTGTTGTCGGTTCTCCGGATGTGAGCTGCTTTCTGAGAGAGGAAAAAAAAAGTGCGAAGAGGGGAGAAGCCGGGGGGAGGGGGAGGGTGCGTTGTGCGAGCGGCAGTATACTGATCACACCTTCCACTCGTCGCCTGACGTTGGAAGTGAGAGCTGTCATCTTTAACGTTGTCTTTCTTTCTCGCCTCTCTTTTTGCCGCAAGGAAAAGAGTCGGGTACAAATCGAGCCGTGTTTGTAAAAGGAAAGAGGGAACTGCGGCGAGGAGGGAAAGGGAAGGAGCGTGTTTGCATCTCGAACGACGTGCCTTGCGATCACAGATGCAACCGATGGCGACGGAAGCCGGGAGCCGGCTGAAGATGACCTTTTATTTTGCTGAGTTCGAGCCACGGGGTTTTGATAGATTTTTTTTGTTTTCCTTTGCGATGAAAAAGCCTGTCTATGCTGTTTGCGTTAGGCGAAATGAAAAGAAGCCGAGTCCACATTAAGCGGAACTGAGAAATGTACAGTTGTTTGCTGCTGAAAATATGGTCGGAGCCTGCTCCAACAATTTTTTTGTCAGTGCGCTCATGTCGCCGAAATACGTCGCCCGCTATATTGCAGTTAAAATGTATACAGCATACTATCACCGGTATTAGACAGTAAAATTCCGATCTGGCTCTTGTAGATATGTCGCATAGTAATTGGGCCCCAGCTTGCAGACGCGAGAGCACACTTTAAGTATTCCTTTTTTTTTTTGTGAACGCACTTCGGAAGTTGGTTCTTCTTAATAACTTTTAAGCGGAGCCATTTGGCATCAATTCCTCTTGGAATACGAAGATTATGGTGATGACTATCTTACATGGCGCACACCAGCTAAGGGGAACAAGCTAAGGGTCGAACAGCAGGAGGTTTACGATAAGGATCTACCATGACAAGCGAAACTGGGCGCGTAAGATAAGACACGAATAAATCAAAATACTAAGCGAGAGAACATGATCAGTCGTCTTCCATTTGAAATGTGCCGTCTTTGAGGGAGAACACTTCAGCAAAGTAACTAGGACACGCGCACAGCAGACTGGATGCCACCATGTAAGTGTCTTGGTCACGAGATGTTAACGCAGCATTGGTTTAATGTACTTGACTAACTTTGATTCGAACAGGTGCAACATTTGGGTCACTTTTCAATTTCAAACGGCGCTTCTTTTAGTCCACGTTAAAATAAGAAATTGATTGGGCTTGATTACAAATGTATTTAAAAAGAGATGCAACTGGGCATGTTTTACGGACCTGTCCAATTTAGCCCAGCGTCAGTTTCTTAATTTGACTCTCTTAGAAAAAAAAAACAAAAACGCCAGGCCTGCACGGAAAGCGCAGCACAGTCACAGCGAAAGCTGGAAGAGCGGCATTTCTAGAGCCCGTTATAAACTCTTGTGGCTACTAATAGAAGTACATTAGCAACGTACCCACTACTCCACAAATCATAATTTTTGGGAAGTTGAAAAGCACCCACCGCGACATTATTTGTTATTCTGCGGAGAAGCGAGGCACCATCTGTGAGGCATTATGTGCACTTTGTTATTGCGGTGGTTGAGGACGCTGAATAATTATGGTTGCGCCCTTTGTAATGGGTTGGAAGCTTTAAACGACCCACTAGTTACGTAATGCATATTGTGTGACGCCCGGTCGTTATTTAACTGTCCCACCACGCTTTATAACACACTTTAACCGGAGAAACGTAGAGCGAGAGAGAGAGAGAGAATTGACTTTATTGAGACCCTGAGGAAATGGATCATGGGAGCCTTATGGGCTTCCTTGGCAAGCAACAGAAGTGCACTTGCGAGGAACCCACTACGCTATAAATCATTGTAATTTGTGAGAAGTAGGGCAGTAGGCACTGTGCCATTTTTCGTCATTTTACAGACAGCCGTGGTACCTGCTAAACGCATGTAAGGCATTATGCGCACTTTGTTGATGATGTGCGTGATGACGATGAAGAATTATGGCAGAGCTGTTTGTAATGGGTTGGAAGCATTCAACAACCTATTCGTTGCGCAATTCGCATTGTATGACGCCTGGTTACATAATTCGCGTTGTGCGACGCTTGGGGCTTATTTTACTCTTCTACCACGCTATACTGCATGTGCTAATGTGGTTCCTTCCCGACATGAAGCCTGTATAGGACCTTTTTGCAAAGCAGTTTCAAGCACCGGCATGGCTCAGAGGTTGAATACTGGGCTCCCACGCAGAGGGCCCAGGTTCGAACCTCGTTCCATCCTGGAATTTTTTTCTCATTTAGTTTTTTTTCTTATTTCGTGCGATACTGGTTACGGACACCGGCGGCGGCAGCGGCGGCGGCGGCGGACAACTACGGCACCAAAAACGGCCGGTGAAATGATCTCATAACGGCTTTCGCTGTAAAAACATTAAGGTAGCTTCGCACTATTGGTGCCAAGCCTGGAGGAAGTGTAGAGCTGGGCGGCCTCCTTTGTTTTCCTTTATTTTTCTCCTTATTGCTGTCTTTCTTTCCTTCTCTGTCTTCTGTCTGTTTTCTTTTCTTTTTCCCTCTATTTATTTTTGTTTCTTTCTTTCTCTCTTAGTGTATTTCTTTCTCTTTCTCGCTCATTCTATCTTCCGTTCTCTTTCTTCCCTTTCTTTCTCTCTAGTTCTCTCTTTCTTTTTATGCTGTGCTTCGCGCTCTCTCCTCCTCCTTTCTCTCCACCTCACTTCCCATTCCCTCCCCCTTGCTATACCACACTATACAAGGCTCTGCTCGCGTGCCTGGATAGCCGAGTGTTTACGACGCTCGCCTTATCTGATTGCGGGTACGCGTGTTTGAATCCCGCCTCGCCAAGAATTTCTCGTTCGCTTTCTTTCTATCCCTTTCTTTCTCTCTGTACTCGTTCTCTCGCCCATCAGAGTTATTCCACCCCACGCCGGACAAATCGGCCTACGTGTTCTCGGAGCGAAGCAGGAGATGAAGAAGAGGACAAAAGGAGCGCATACCGGTTTATGATGATGATAGTTTTCTGTTTGCTCTGCAAAAAGAACAGAAAGGCTCACAGGGTCCCTGATGCATTCGCGTAAGACGACTCGAAGGCGAAAGCCATCTTGCTTTTATTGCGATAGCAATTATATGGACAGTCTCGGCTGAAAAATGTCCGTCCCGGTCGCCGTCATTAACGTATATGTATAAGTATGTATATATATAGAAAAGCCACAAAGAAAAATAATTCAGAAATTCTTTCCGGCGCCGGGATCGAACGGGCGACCTCTCGCTTTGCAGACCGCCGCGTTAGACGTTAGCCCACGACAGCACCGTCTGTCAGCCTGCTAACGGCGAGCTATTTATATACACCATGTAATTCAGCATGCTTTCTTAGTTGCCACATAGATGGCGCGACGTGCGCGCGTGAGGCGCGCTTTAAAGATCGTCGCCCCGCTCCAGCGAACGCCGTTGCTCTTCGCTCTACAGGGCGTGGTCGCTTTCGTGCGCTTATCTTGAGGAAAGAAGGGGCTGCCGGTGGGGTGCTTCGCTTCGCTCGCTGCAGCGGCCGCGTTTGCGAAAGGAGCGCGCTGTTCAAACAGAAATAAGTAACAACTGTGACAATTAGTTCGCGCTCGTCTTGTGTGTACCTGTTCGTTCGTTTCGTGCGTCCTGCTTTATGTTTGAGCAGTGCGCTTCAAGTGTCGAGCTCTGACGCATTAGTTCGCGCTCGTCCTGTGTGCGTTCTTTTCGTGCGTCCTTTGGGCTCGAGCGACGCGCTGGCAATTTCGAGCTGCCTTCCGTTCTTCACGTTACATTATAATTTACTGCTATCGCATTCATTGCTTCGCCGTCGCGGCGAAACTGTGACTTTTTTTTCTTAGTCGATGCATTGGTCCTGCCCCGCCACTCTACGAGAGCTTTCTACACCTAAAGTGGTTTTTGCATTGCCTCCGTGATCGGCCCGCCTTCGACCAAGCAACAATGTCATGTGATGACGTCACCATATGACGTCACGTTATGTATTGTCATATAGACGCCATGGTGACGTCATAAATTCTGCCGGCCTGTGACGTCTCGTGGGGTCGTATGTTGATGTCATCACGTGATGATGATTTTATTGCATCACACGTGCAGGTCGATGCAGGACGACGGTCTACGCCGATGGTCAGTTTTCGCGGTTTGAAGAGGCATCTAAGGCTTTTCGCCTTAAAAAAAACTCTGTATTGCATAATACAAAACGTACGCACGTGCTCTAACGTTGCACTGATACGAGTCTAGAAACACTGAAGTAAATGTCGATATCCCGACGAATGTCAAGGTAAGTATTGAGAAAGAGATCCCCAAACGATTACGATACTTCCTAATGCGGAATTAGGGTGCTGATGTTTAGGCGTTTTGAATTCGCGGCATGCAAACCGCATGCAGGATCCTTCCGGCGGTGGCACTTAGCGTCTGCTTCCGTGGCGCGAAACAAACCAAAAACAAAACAAAAATCAAGCTATGCGATATTATGGAATAAGAGATTGGTGAATGCATGGGGCACCAGCTACTTGCATCTCATTACATATATACGTGCATCGAATTACGTATACAAAATTAGCAATGCGTTGTTTGTTTTGTGTTAAAATTTGAGCTTAACGTCTCAATTACACTGTGAAAAAGTTCATTTTTGTCGCCCTAGCGATACTCTGGAAACGCCATTGCTAAGCTCAATTGTAAATGCAATGCTTTTTTCAATAAAGCGCTTCAGCTGGTTGAAGCAAAAACGATCACAAAACTGTGCCCTTGATTTTAGTCCCACCAAATCCCCGCAAACACTGATTAAAGTCGTAATTATATATGAATTTTACACGCGAGATGACGAAGAATAATAATCTAGCACTCGTTTTTCTAGAGAACGTAACCGCGAGGTGGCAGTCCGTCGGTACAGGGAAAAGGCAAAAATTAAGCCGTCATATATCCCGACGCTTTCGAGAGAAGAACACCCTCCAAATATTTACGCTGTCGTCTCCTGAGTTCGTCGCCTTAAGACATCCTCTAAATATCTTGAAGCGTGTCATAGAAAAATAATAAAAATAACGTTGTTTTCTTTCATATCGTGGCTCGCACTTTTCAAGTCGACAGTCTTCGCGAAAGCAGCAGAAAGAGGGGAAAATCTTGCAGGGAGTGTCAACCGGAAATTATACCACGGACGAAGCAAAATATCAAGAAGAAGCACTCCCGAGCAGATTTCTTTCTGGCACTGTCGTGACCCCGTTTTTCTCGACTCCTTTCGGGGTGTTTTGTTTGTGCACACGTTTTACTCCCCCTCTTTTATTTACATTTACACTCCGCCTTCTCACTCAAAGATAAGCTTTTCGAGTCACTCCGCGCACCCTTCTTGGCGAGATAAGTGGTTCGTTTATCAACGCGCCTGTTTCTTCCGTCGCATGCGGGCACCCTGTCATCTAAAAGTGCCGCACGCTGCTGCCATCCCCTTGGGCGAAGCGCAAGCCTTTCGATGTCGGCTCCATCAAAGAAAGGACGAGATTTTTTCAGCCATTGTTTCAGTCTCGTTCTTTCAATCCTTGTCGCTCGTAAATTTCGAACAAAAGTGCGCGTGCTACAATGAGCCACGCCCGAGGGAATCGTATACGGGCGTGCGAATACTGAGCAAAATATAATTCGTCAAATAAATTAAACGTCACATGTTGTGCCACTGATGGAATAGAAAGTCACCGAGCCCTCTTACAACTGACGGGCTTGTGCGTTTAAAATAGTGTCGTTAATGAAACGCAACCTCACCTATAGCCAGCGCACAATGACGAGAAACAAAGCATATAGAGAAAATTTTCTATGGTTTATGATTATAGAAACGATACGGTAAGAGTAAATGAAGCGGGACGAAAACAAAATTTTATTCTGATGCGAACTACATCTGCATCTTGGGCAATATTCGTGCATGTTCTTTACTTCTCTGCTCTAAAAGAGCCAGCGCTGCGAACCAAGCGCAGTTCATACAACATACGCCACCGTATGTTCCATACAAACCCTCAGTTTAAGTTGTCTCGTAGGTTTATAGATAAGCGTGATTACATTATCGATAAATATGACTTGCCACGTTCAGTGCTCCATACTGTTATTACAGATAAGGAAATCTAGGTGATGAGACGAACTTCCACGCCCGCAAATAATTTACGAGCAGCGGTTCGATATACGTTATGCAGTGATAAGGCTATCACGACAACGCGCTGTTGCTCACATGCATTTCCTCAAGTGTATCGTAGTAATGAAGCATGCACGCACCAAGTATAATGGCGTCATGGGCTTCGTCGCAATTATTTGTGGCACATTTATTGAAACACAGTTCACATACAGTGCACTCCAATACCTTGTGTAATCGCATGCCTAAGTATCATCCTGCTTAGCTGACGTCCAATTGTAGACTCTGGTGGGAGCTTGTTGACGACTACGCACTTTTTCAATTGCGCGTCATTTACATCGAAAGTATCGGCGTTCCAAGACGCCGTTATGGCAGCTTATAATGACAGCAAATATCTATTCCTGACTGTTGTAATTGCTAGTATCTATTGGCTTCTTTATTTCAGCTATAATAACTGATATACTTGTACGTTTATTCAGTTTGCGTGTCCCAGGATACCGCTGAAGGATTCTACTTCTAGGAATCAATTTTGCACATTTGCATTTTGTGCAATGTTGCCTGTCTATATCGACATCCAGTGTTCTCATTTTGTTAGGCTGTATTCGGATTTTGTTATTTTTTTAAGTGACCCGAGTGTCCTCGCAGAAACTAGTCGCTTCTCAAACCTAATATAAATATGAAGTTCTCATGCAGGCCTTCGCATTTGTATCCTGGGTATCATTGTCTAAAGTATCAAAATTAATTGGACATTAAATCGAATTTCAGATATTGAAACTACACGTTCAGTCAAAACAAAGTTCATTTTTGTGCCCCCTGTCTATTGCTAACGATCCGCTGCGGCATATTTCCAGCGAAATATATTCAAGTAATGCAGACACGTCACTATGGTAACCACGGCTACGTGTTGAGAGTACTTTGCGTTTCCTTCACGCTTAAAGCGTGCAGAGGTCGAATGCTATGCCCGGCGCACAATGAACAACCGACAAGGAGAACGTGGACGTTGGCGCACACTTTTCGCATCGCACGTGCTCGAAGAACATGCACAGAGCAGCACAATGCATGCATCGATCTTCAGTTGAAGAATGGCACTGAAATGAAAGGCCTCTGGGAGTTCATCGATCTTTCGCATAGCGCCCGGACGCCCAGACATACGAAAATTTTACCCAACATTATTCATGCCGGTCGACATTCGGTTCTGGAATTCAGTTGAAGTTCATCTAAATAGACAGTGCAGCGGAGCGGGGTTATAGGAGTACATTAATGTTCTATGAATTATGAAACACGCTTGTACCGAGTGTGATATCTCGGTAGCTCCGAAACCTAAAAAAAAATGCAACAGCTTCATATGCGAAAAGAGTGGCAAAGAAAACGCTATAGCGCGTCCGTCAATGACTGAAAGGTTAGGTTAGGTTAGGTTAGGTCCTGTCGATCACCTATTTCCAGTTTTAATAACAGTCATCAGAAGTCTTATAAAAAGACATGGCTGATACCTCTGTCATAGGAATCAATATTAATGAGAACTAACAGACAACAACGCCAAGGAAAGTATAGGGGGTGTTATCTGTAGTATTTAGAATATAAATGTGAAGAAAGTAAGGTGGACGAAAAGATAACTTGCCGCCGGCAGGGACCGAACCTGCGACCTTCGAATAACGCGTCCGATGCTCTACCACTGAGCTACGGCGGCGGTCATCCTCCCGTCCACTTTATGGGGTATATATGTGCATTTAAACCTTGGAGTGTTAAACCTTGGCGTTATTGTCTGTTAGTTCTCATTAATATTGTGTCTAACAAAGAAAACGAGCCCTTAAGATTCATCTTCTTTCCTTCTGTCATAGGAATCGGTATAACACGAAAGTGAAGCGTGTCTTCACAGACGTAGTTGAGCGTTTGTCGTGCATTTCTCCGCCCCAAGCGCGGAGTAATGAAGGCTACAGCAACAAATTGTAATGTCACGCGAAGATCGGCAAGCACCTAGAAACTTGCAACGCACTGCTCAAGCAGAAAGGGGCGCACTGATCGAACATACACAGGATGAGCGGGAACTAACTGTCACAGTTGTAACTTATTTCTCTGTGAGCATCGCGCTCCTTTCGCAAAAGCGGCCGCTGCAGTGAGCGAAATGACCTTCGTGCTTTCATTGCAAACTTGCGGTGAGAGCACAAGACGTACAAACCACCGCCATCACGAAATAAGCCCGCGCACGAGCGACCACGCCCTGTAGAGGCGCGCGCTCATCCGCGTGGGGCGACGACCTTTAGAGCGCGCTCTTCGAGCCCTTCGCGCCATCTCTCTAGTGATAACAAAAACACGCTCATGTACCACCGATATCTGAGTACCGCCACCGGCAAATGGTATATATAAATAGCTCGCCGTCCGCATGGCAAAGACTGTGCCGTTTGTGGCCGAATCGTTTCGCGCCCCGCGCTGCGGAGCGAGGGGTTGTAAGTTCGACTCCCGGTGACGGAACTTTTTCTTCTGGTGTCTTTATATTTTACAACGTCATATTCGTGACGGAAATACGTCAGTGGAGCCGTGGGGGACCCCAGCATAATACACTTTCGTGTTAAAATAGAAATAAATGGTTCTGGCCCAAGTTAAAAGTTATATAGGATACATATGACTTAAGGGTCAATTGATTGTCAGGATAATTCAATAAAATTAATTGATTCAGTTTGTTGAAAGATCGTGAGCAGCTGGGATCGTTGCGGCACCTGGCGGAGCAGATCTCAACCACGCGCTTCTTTCTACATGGCCTCAGAGATTCGCTCCGGCAGCGCGCGAAACACAAAGGAAACCCAAGCAATACACCAGAGAACACGAATGCGAACGTGAGAGTACCACTACCAAGTAGAGCACCAAGTCGGGCTAGTTGGTTTAAATTCATAATGACGACCACTACCAGACACCTAATTCAATGATTAGGGCAGCCTTCAGAATCTTTGCTTAGGGCAACATTTAACGGAATAATCATAGTAGAGAACAGCGCAATACAACGAAGACAAGGAAGACCAAGCAGGACCTTGCATTCGTTGTACTGTGCTGTTTCCTACTATGACTATGTACCAACAAGCTCAAGTTCGTACGCTTTCAGGGGACTAACTCGAATATTTTACCAGCGAGCAATCTACGACATCAGACGCTGGCTGTGTAGAATAAGTACTTATAAAGTATGCGCACGAAATCGCTCGATAACACAAACATGCGCGCAATCTTCAACGCGTGCACGAAGGCACGACGTTATGTCGCGTATGTGGCAATTTATAACAATCCATATTAATATTATTCCTCTTGTATGCCGCGGAATGAAGTTGCCTGCTTCTATTTTCATTTGCTACCGGTGGTTCACAATAAAAGGTAACAGAAACCGAAAACCCTTTGACATGTTTTCTTCGTACCGCTGGAAAATGTCAGTCACTTCTGCAAAATAAAAAGAAAAAGCTGTTTCTAGGTGCAGTGTACTTTGGAAACGACCAATTGTACTTATCGTAACACACAATACGATCACCAGTCTCTCTGGAATCTCGCCAAAGATGATCTTCCGTGTTCTGGCTTTTTTTATGGTGTTGAGCGACATTGCGTTGCTGGGTTTTCTGCCCTCTCCAGCCAACCGCGATAGGAGGCAGCCGCAACTCGTTCGGTGATGAATGGTTCTCGGAAACCATTTGGTTCATGAAGAACCGGTATCACTTCCCGAAGGGGGCTGCCTTTTCGCTTCTAGGACGGAATCGCTAAGCCTTCTGAGCTATCGTGAAACAACACCCGGAGATGTTCGACTCCCTTAGTTCAAGCACTAATCGTAAGTGTAAGACTCGGTATCTACAGAGCGCTTCCGGCACTCGCCAATAAATAGGACCCCATAAGCAGAACGCTTTTAACAATCAATATAAAACTGGGGTGGAATACAATAGAAACGAAATGCATATGCCAAGCATATGATCGTATATCGTTTAGAAAAAAGTTTATTCTCACATAAGGCGATAAAAAAATTTTGAGTTGGGATACCACCGGGACAATAGCGTAGACAAAGAACTGAGCACTATATTAACGTCACATTTCACCAAAAAGTAAATTCCAGAAGATCTCATTAACACAAACTACAATGAACAAGTAGAAATACACAGTTAACTAATATATACAAGATGTCGCATCTATACCAGCCCATGAAGGCTAAGTACAATTATGTCGCGTCGACAGTTTTCTAGTGATGTTTATGCATGTGTATGCTAGGGAGATGCTCCAACATATAAAATGTACAATGTTGCTAAGGCAAGGTATTATGGTGGAGATTTAAATATTCATCCTGAATTTTCGACAAATCGCAGCACGCAAACAATGAATGCGTGAATGAATAAGCTTTATTTAAAACTGGCCTGGTAGTTTCCTTCGGGCGAACAAAAAATATTTCATTCAGAGTGTATGTCCTTTACGTTAAGTCTACTACACAAATAAGAGTTACAAAATATGCTAAGACTAACAGTATAAAGAAACTTCCTGTCGCCTCCAGCTGAGCTCATTGTACACGGGCTGGTAGTGCCGGCGGCCCTGTGCCATTACAGTAGCTAAATAGTGGTTTGAATGCACGGAGACCAAACTACTTGGGTATAATTGGATATTTTTTCCAGAATTTGCACTTATGGCATTGGTATAAATACAGAAGCAGTTATAAAAATCTTAGAGTTTGTTTTTTGCGTACACCACGTCGCATTCCTTTGAAGAGCCGTGCTTTCTTGTAACTTCTTTACTTCCATCTGGTGAATACCTTGAAAGGAACCAAATCGGGGCGTCCGTTTTCAGCTGTTTTTCCTTTTTTCTTTGACCTTTCCCTGCTTTTTTTATCGACAGAGATTTCGTCTTTCACTTCCTCATTTCAAACTAAATGAACGCGCATTAAGACAGACCTTTAATCTTAACACATCCAATTTCACCCAGGAGGTCTTCAATATCGTCGTTTAATAGACAGCCAAGTTTAGTTAAGGTGGGTCACAAACTCAAGAAGTCTGGGGTTCTATTCGCCGATATAGGACGCCTGAGATGCCAGAGCGGAACGTGAAGAATGAGCTGAAAGAGGGGTCGAACGCGGACGAGGCCTGTTTCTGACATCTGATTGCAATCGAGTAAGTTCAAGATTTTTTTTTTTTTCGCTCGACTGGCAGACGCATATATTTCCAAAGTTTGAGTTAGCGGCCGTGCAGGAAGGACCGACATCACGATAGCTGTATCTGCGTCATTCATTTCAGCTTCCGTATTGCTGTGCTTATCACTAGCCTTTCCGGCTTGCCTCTCTTCAACTAACTTGAACCGCATCGGACGACGACGACATGGACGCGGGTCGTCTCGCATCGATGGAGGATGCGCGAACGCGCGACAAGCTATGGCGCCCGGGCAGAATGCTTCCCACGCCTTTCCCGTCGACAAGGATGCTTTCTCTACCTCCTCTTTCTCTCTCTTTTTTTTTTCCTTCTGGCGGCGTCAGCTGGTGCTCAGCGCGACGCAGCGTGGCCGCTGATAACTGGCTGAGAGGATCTTGAAAAGATGCAGGTCAAGAATGGTGGTGGCTGCGATCAGAGAGGAGAAGGAGAAGAAGAAAGAATAAGAAGAAAGAAAGAAAGAAGGAAAAACAAGAAAAA
>NW_023614733.1:0-60001 GCF_013339695.2 Rhipicephalus sanguineus
TACTCATCGCCATTACGCGCATGCGACGAAGGACGGCACCGACGGAAGCACAAGGAGGATGTTAATTTTATCGCAAAATATTGCTATGTCGTAGATTCGAATTATTTTAAACTTCTTTTACGAGCTAGTTCACACCCAAATGAAATGTTGCAATCTATGAGAGCCAAATACAAAGTTTACTCCTGAATACCGACTGCAGCGGGCTATATAGATTTCAGCCACAATGTAGATTTGACTTATTTAAGGGACAAGAACCACTAGCAAAAAGTTGTTGGAGCAGGCCCGACCATATCTTCAGTAACAAAAAAGTGCGTTTTTCACAGTTTTAGTTAAAGTGCATTTGGCTTTTTTAGAAAACAAAAACGCCACATATGCATCCAGAAATTTTTCCAGACGCTTTTACATCATAGTTGCACAGTCCATATACCCTTGTGTGCACTGCGTTCTGAAGCCGCAACTCCAGATTTCCCTGAAATAGATGGAATTCCACAGTACCATCCGGCATTGCACGTAGCATCTAGCAGGGGCGTAGCCAAGGGGGGGGGGGGGTTCAACCCCCCCGAAATTTTTCAATTTTGCTTGCGTATATAGGCACGCACACATACAAACGCACGCACGAACATGCATAAAGTATGGTTGAACCCCCCCCCCCCCCCGAAAAAAATTTCTGGCTACGCCCCTGGCTTCTAGGACAGCCCTGCTTCCTGATAGATCTGTGTTTGTTTTCATGTTTTACTTCAAGAGCATGGCTAGTGTCGCCGCGAGATATTGCTGAAGGGCGGTGATGTCATGTTGACCTTGCGTTTATTCTTAGTGCCGTCACATTATAGTGATAGGAATCGCAGACCCGTCGGTCGTTACTCATTCTTGGGTGCATAACCCTCGGAATAACTTTTTTTACACCAAGTTGTCGCCTTTTCTGTTGCTATGTAGTCACGTTTCATTGTAGTAACGATCACAAGTGTCCATTAATAATTTCGCTGAGAGAAAATTTGGGTAGTGTGAACCAGGGAATAGAGGAAATGTAATTGCTTGTCCTCCAGGTTGCACACTTCCTGACATCGAGGGCATCTCTGCAGATGAGCCTAGGAACATCAATCTGTGCTCTTCTGGCATTATTAGACCAATGTACAGTGACTGCTGTCAAGGGTGTACCAGGAGACACGCCCTCGAACGGGTCACCGCTCTACACAGGCATCTCGGATGTCGCCCTTCTCTCCTTCAATGAGCCATGGCAAGAAGCGCACTCAAAATTTGCACGGTGGATCCGCAGGCCGATAACTACCTGGAGCGTTCAAAACATAGCTTTCATTGATAATTATTTAATGGCGTTCGATCGAGGAAAGAGACCGGTGTTTTTCACCGTTGATACCATGGAAAAACAACCGACACGAGAGATACTAGACGTCATGTGGTTCACTTGTTCGTCAGCGTTTCTTATTATGAGCAGACCAGATATTCGTGCCCTCTTAGCCAGAAAGGGTTCCAAGCCACCTGGATCAGAGTTTAAAGCTGTATATCTTAATGTAAATGAAAGTACCATGCAGAGTTTTTTCTTGCCTCAAGGGTCCTCGGCAGATCATAAACCAGGGTCGAAGAGCACGGTAGAAAAATTAGGGCACTTCAATCCTTACAGCGTACGCAGGCTTGCCGGTAGCACACTGAGAGTAACTTGCGTGAAGATGAGTCATGATAAAGCAACTGAAGAAACGTGCAACGACACGTCAGTGATTGAAATACAAGCGTTTCTAAAAAGGAAAAAACGTTACTGCTGAACGAGTAGAAGCTTCCGACCTACTGGGGCTAAGCGTGGGACTTTTATTTAACATTTCCGACATAGCCCTTTTTCCTGCCCCTCTAGATACTAGCTCGAGTTTGATCTTCGACTTTCCTGTAATCCGTATCGCTCACGATACTTTCTATTCTCGGGTGGATCCCCATCGTGTTGTTTCTCTCTTTGAAGTCGCCGGTGAATCTTGGAGACTAGCAGCAACTACAGTTGTTGTGCTCGCACTTGTGGTGCTTGCCTCCGTGGTTATGGGAAACAAACATTAGTCATTGTTTAAAGATGCGTCTGATACGGCTTTGTACCTCCTGGCAGCTGTTCTGGCCACATCGGCTGCCGAGCCGAACATCCGTGGTCGCGCTGGCATCGCTCGCAAAGCACTTCTCGGCCTATGGCTTGTGAACTTACTGCCACTTTCCGTGTGCTTTCGCAGTCAGTTGACGGCTATCGTAACGCTTAAGCGTCCCGCCTATCGCATAGACACGTTGAAAAAAACTGGAACACGCCATCGACAGACACCAAGTCGCACCTTGTGTTGTCAGGTACACAATGAGCCATGTGGAGTTACAGTCACATCGCAGTTCTTTTCCGCAACAGTCATTGTCGAAAAAGCTGCAGCTTGAGTTCGCGCGACAGGGCGAACAACAACTTGTCACGAACAGTTTACCCGATTGTCTCCAGTGTGCATCGAGACGGGACCGTGTCTGTTACACTGGTCCTTGGCGCCATCCAAGCAATTCACTGCTGAAACTTAAAGGTGTTGGAGCATTTGCGGAACACCTGAAGATTGAGGTCGGCGGTTTCCTAATGCGCAAATACCAGCCTCTGTACCGACCACTACGAAGATTCTTTCTTGATATTGAAGAGCACAAACTCGTTGACTCAGATTCACGAAAACCTGAGTACGAAACACGAGACACGGAGTTTGACATGAGCAGCCTTCTCATGTTGCTGGTCATTTTACAAGCCACCAGCTGCCTCATTTTTTTGCTCGAAGTAGTGGTCGCTCGGTATATGCGAAGAGCGTGATTGAGTGTATCCCTATATGAGAACTGCTTGTCCATCGTATTTCGCCGTAGAAGAACGCATTCGTTTAGGACGCGGTGTTAAGGATCGATATTGTCGGTCTGTAGTTTGGTACCATCGGTGGCCGTCTAATGCAGTCTAGCATATAGCATTTCTGTTGAGCAGTCTCTGTAAGAACAAGGTTGTGGGATGGATTGAGGCGGCGCTCGTTTCTCTGTTGGGCCGAAAATAATGAAGCCATCAGACAATGTAGCCAATGAAGATATACGGCAAATTATTTTGTATTATTTTCCTACTCCAGACTTGAAATAATGAGCCTCTACACACCACGTAGAAGAGCGGAGTGTATCCTAATGCGAAAACAAGCAAATCCGCCTACAAAACCGACTACAAAAGGATAAATGCTTCTTTTCGCCGCCACACAAAAAGATTCAGCAGAATTGAATGGGCTACTTTTTGTTACAGCATATCGGCGTTTTCGGAACAAATTGCCTCTCTAGACAGATCCGCTCACAGATGTCATCCGAAGCATTCGCTTTGGGACAAAAAAAATGCTTGGAAACCCTCGCAGAAGATTTCGCTGACTTATACATATCTGGCAGACCAGCAGGAGTTGCGAACCCTCTGTCTCCTCAATTATTCGACGCGATCAATACGCCATTAACCTTTCGAGAGCTGGATATGGTGCTTAGCAAATTCAGAATACCCGGTGCAGTGGGTCCCGATTCGATCAGCAATCAGAGGCTGATGAATCTGCCATATGAGCTAAAACACTCTCTTCTGGACATATTTCTTCATATCTGGGGCAGCGCAGAGGTTCAAGTTGTATAGAAGACTACATGGGTGGGCCAAGACTAAAGTCCGGAAAGGACTCGGCGAGCTTTCCCTCATATCGACCAGCATCGCTAACATTATGCGCAATCTACGTGAATTTATGCACAAGAATAACATTCTGTCTTCAGCAAGGAAGAAGATGGCCATCGTGTATGACGCTATTTCGGCCACGACTAAGTGCACATGACAGTGTAGCACTTTGAAGCACGGTTCAGGCAAACACAAGATTTACCAGAACAACAAAGATGTAATCCGCAATAACTTCGACGAGATCCGCAAAATTCCACATGAAGCATGTGTGATGCACGGGCTTGCTCGAGAATAAGCGACGCTGTTGTACCACGTCAGAACCTACTCCGCATACTCCCCGGCTTGGTAATTCAAGACCAGGTGATGGACTTTCCCGCTTTCTGCCTTTTGCGGTGACATCGGTGACATTGAGCACTTTATTTGGCTTTGCTCGCAGTTGGACTCGAAAAGGGCAACGATGGTATGCTGCCTGCAAAGGGTTGGTAAAAGGCGCCGGACATTCGTAGATGTCGTTTTTCTTGAAGGGCCCGTGGCAAGGACGAGCAGCGTGCAGCGAATTCTGATTGCTTTTTAGGACTGGTTATAACGTGGTGACACATCCTTAGAATTCATGCGATCCTCAGGGGGAACAATTGGAGGCTATGTAGGCCAGGGGAAACCCACCTGCTCCAACATCACAACCACAACAATTATTTTGTAGTTTTTTTACTGTAATTGCAAAATTGTTAGGTCCGTGGAAGTAACCTTACGTGAACGAATAACAACTTAACCCGGTGAGTGCCGGACGCGCAATTGGCAGCTTTTTGTTCGGTCCCCGCTGACAGCAAATTGTCTTTTCATGCACTTCAATTCACGTCCATTGAAATAGAAAATGCAAAATAATGTACCGTATGGAGCCTTCTTTGGTTAAACTGTCTGTTCACCATAACCTATAGCCGCAGGCGATGTCTTGTACTTTCCAGAACTCTCGTCTCAGTGACTATCTGACAGAACGGCATTAATAATACGATCGCTTTACGCTAATACCAGTGCAGGTAGTCCTAGAGCGAAGCTTTTGTTCAGACATATATTTCCCAATGGACTTTCTTTTATTTAATATCTACACGTATGCCATCATCGATATATATTTGTCGCATTTTGTCATAGTATATGCCAAGGTAAGCGCAAAATATAATTCTTTTATCACGAATACTACGATTGAAGCACCCTAGCCGTTGGCCGATGCGAACCATAGCTATCATCTTTCTTATTTTGTTCACTGCACAATTAATTGGAACATTAGCGGTGACTGCAAGTGTCGTGCTGTTTTACAAGCGTGAACAACTACGCGCAAAAAGTACGTAAGTCTAGCCACTAGTGTTTTTTTTAAGTTCTCTTTCCATAATGAGGCACCTTATATCAAAAGCCCGACGGAAGGCTACATGAGTTCTCTGAGGTGTTTGATCTAAAAAGAAATTTTTTACTAGAAGTTGGCAATATATTTGTTTAATCGTATACGTAAGTCTAGCCACTAGTGTTTTTTTTTTTAAGTTCTCTTTCCATAATGAGGCACCTTATATCAAAAGCCCGACGGAAGGCTACATGAGTTCTCTGAGGTGTTTGATCTAAAAAGAAATTTTTTACTAGAAGTTGGCAATATATTTGTTTAATCGTAAATGAGATCCTCTAGCGCCAAATATATACAAAATTGTATATGTACTTGATACATTAAACCTACAAATAGAATGAATTGCGACCATATCCCTATTTATTGGGGGTCTGGATGGCCTAACTAAAACAGAATAACGCCAGCCAGAAAGCGTGGACTTAGAAGCTTGAAGATGGCTCTCCGGCTTGTGATGCCTTCCACCCTTATTCCCAGTCTCTAAGTTTGTGCTATTTCACTTACATTAGCTACCGACAAGCCCAAGCCGCTCTCCTGAATAACGAAAGAGTCGTACAATAGTCAATACATCATTCGTGAGCTTACAATTAAGTCACGTTAGTGACGTGGGCATACGATAGTTCAGAAGCTCAGGGCGGTTTAGACACGACCCTTAAGTCATCCGCAGAAAAGTCTGGAGCGCCGTCTATGCATGCGTCATACGGAACATCCGCAAAGCCTTCCATCTAAATACCGCTACGGACACTGCGCACCAGCCACTCGACGTAGTGGTGTCGTGGGTGATGTCTAAATGCGTGGCATTTAGATAGTTTCGCTAACAACGGCGCTACTGCAGTAGGAGATATATACTCAACAGCTTGGCATTTGTGGAAGACTATTATTGAAAGTGTCTTGTGTTGGAGCGTATGTACACTGACCCTGGGTAATGATAGATGAACTTATCTTTAGATTTACAGTAAAACCTCGGTGATACGATCACAGCTCATACGAATTTCCGGGTGATACGAATTTTTCGTTGGTCCCGGCCAAGGCCCATTGGCCTGCAATGTAATGGAGTACGGTTGTTGCGAACCGATTTTCATCCAGCGACGTTTGATTGCTGCGGCCCTGAAAAACAATAAATGAACATGTACGCCAGCTTTCTTTGTCGCATGCTAATTTTCCATGCTTTCTGTTAATACGAATTTGGGATGATACGAATATTTTTGGTGGTCCCGTGAGATTCGTATCACCGAGGTTTCACTGCATACGAAAACCATAAGCCCGATTAGAGAGATGGCAATAGTGTTGCATGGTTCAATGATAATAACTAGGGCTTAATGTCCCAAAACTACCGTATCAATATGAGGAACGCGGTGTGGAGGGCTCCGTGAATTTCGACTATATTGTGTTTCTTTAACGTGCACTGACACCGCACAGTTATCGGGCATCTAGCATTTCGCCTCCATGGAAATGCGACCGCCGCTCCCGAGACTGAACATGTGGCTTTCAGGTCAGCAGCCGAGAACCGTAAGCGCTACATCACCGCGGAAAACGTGGCAAGTTTACTACAGACAGCATAGCCATAAGCCCTATTATGGAGATGGCAACAGTGTCTTAAGGATAACTAAAGAGAGGACAGCCATAAGCGCAATTAGGGTTGTGGCAACAGTGTTGTAAGGATTACTAAAGACAATGTAGCCGTTAGCGCGATTAGGGAGATTGCAATAGTTTAGACAGGATTGCCATAAGGCAGATTAGGGAGCTGGCAACAGTGTTGTAATGATTGTTAAGGGCAGTTGCACGTTAGATACCTTAGAGTTTCTCGCGGAAGAAGCAAGTCACACCTTTATTACCCGATTGATTTTCTGTGCAGGGTGGTGACCTCTCTGCGCTCTCCAAAATATTGGTACATTTTGTAGTTGAGTCTACGTTTGCGGCTATTTTTCGTGTTCATCTGTAACTGTTATTTAAGAATTTAGATGGATTGAAATTAGTGTGCGACATTTTACGATGGCGTTTTAGCGCGTGTGTTGTTGCGCGCAAGAACAAGCAAGCAAGGAACACAGTGTGAGAGATGGAGTGCGATCTATCAGCCTCCATCTATCAGCTCGCCTCGCACTCATGCGAACCGGCCAAGGGGCGCTATTGAGGGGTGGGGTTGCCGTAATCGATAAATCGAAGAGTTTTAATCGATTAATTCGATTAACTGAAAGGCGGAAATCGATGACGATTAATTGATTAACAGTGCTCCTTTAATCGATTAACAGTGCTCCTTTAATCGTGCTCTGAAACAACATCTCCGTTTTTGTAGGGCTCTGTGACCTGTCTGACGCACCGGCGCACTCCGCATTTGATCCTTCGCAAGACGGTTCCCACTGTATCAGATTGCAGTTTATCAGTGTGACTGTACGTCACACTCAGTCTAGCCACTAGTGTTTTTTTTTTTTAAGTTCTCTTTCCATAATGAGGCACCTTATATCAAAAGCCCGACGGAAGGCTACATGAGTTCTCTGAGGTGTTTGATCTAAAAAGAAATTTTTTACTAGAAGTTGGCAATATATTTGTTTAATCGTAAATGAGATCCTCTAGCGCCAAATATATACAAAATTGTATATGTACTTGATACATTAAACCTACAAATAGAATGAATTGCGACCATATCCCTATTTATTGGGGGTCTGGATGGCCTAACTAAAACAGAATAACGCCAGCCAGAAAGCGTGGACTTAGAAGCTTGAAGATGGCTCTCCGGCTTGTGATGCCTTCCACCCTTATTCCCAGTCTCTAAGTTTGTGCTATTTCACTTACATTAGCTACCGACAAGCCCAAGCCGCTCTCCTGAATAACGAAAGAGTCGTACAATAGTCAATACATCATTCGTGAGCTTACAATTAAGTCACGTTAGTGACGTGGGCATACGATAGTTCAGAAGCTCAGGGCGGTTTAGACACGACCCTTAAGTCATCCGCAGAAAAGTCTGGAGCGCCGTCTATGCATGCGTCATACGGAACATCCGCAAAGCCTTCCATCTAAATACCGCTACGGACACTGCGCACCAACACAGTGTGAGAGATGGAGTGCGATCTATCAGCCTCCTGGTGCTACAAGGTGGCCTTATAGAGACAGACGCAAGCAACATTGCCCAAGGCGGCAAAGGCAGAACAACTACAAGCATCCAATTTGGAAACACTGGTCCAGCTACTCAGATACGCCATCTGCTTATCAGTTACGTAGACGCCATGATAATGAGTTTCTCTTTTAGAGGTGTGACCTTGTGGCAGTCAATAATAAGCAATGTCATGTCACTGCACTTTCCAATCAACATGAAATTTTCTAACTTAAAGCAAATACAATTATAACAGTGATGTGCAAGGTACTGCCCTTCCTATTTTTTAAGTTGTCAGCACACTCGCGAAGTCGGCCCATCTTGCAGCCGGCCCACCTTCTCAGAGATGGAAACGGTTATGTAGTAAAGAGATTCTGGTGAATACCGCAAGGTTGCGAATGGTTATGAAGTTAAAAAGAGAAAACCACCCTTTTGTAGGAGAAATCACTCTTACGTATTGAAGGTACATGATAAATCAGGGCTTGACTGCACATCACATATTTAGTTTGATAATCCTTGGTAGATGTTTTCTGTTCTTTAACGTTTGGTTTTTGTTTTTTTCATGGGGACACCTTAGGAAGTGTTTGTGATGTTGCCTGCTTGTGAATATGCTGCTGTTTTGAGGACTGCAATTATCCCACAAATATTATTTCTACATTCATTCGCGGAGAGTCTTGTATTAGTCTTTCTTCTTTTAGCTCGCGCATAGTAGCCGTTCAATGGGCCCATGCTCGAACCAATTACATTGTTGCACTTTGATGAATACATTATACTATTGTTGCGGCCCTATTACGGTCAGTTTTCTGTAAACCGTTTAGCATACGGCAGTCCTGAACCCCAATGCATTTCTCAAGTATTTTGAAGCAATTCTTAGGCCCTTGTATAGCTTCCTATTAAGCGATTACACCAGTCGTCTAAATTCTTGTGTGTTAATATAGCCAAACTGACTGGAATAGTTTGTGTTTCTTTTGCTGCAACGGTCATTCCTCTGCAAACCATCCTTTTAGCTCGTAGTCCTACTTGGTGGGAAAAAATGCACGTTTGACTGAGTGGCGTAACCATTGCGTGGTGTGTCACCCTTCAGTTTCTGTAGAAAAGATATTTAACAGGATAGACAGCTTATCTAGTGTGTTTCAATAAAGGTCTCAAACAGAGCTTCTGTGTGACTGCTCTTATCTTTTCGTTTCTTGCAATGGCTTCCCATATTACAGAACCGAAACATTTAACAACAGAACTGTTTCAGCTCGGAGTAAGGTCGGTGTCGTAGAAAGAAACCTCCGCGGTATGCACTGCAGAAAGCGACTATGTCCCAAGGAGATCCTAGCATAGAATAGCCTTACATAGCCATGCATAGCCATGTATAGCCACGCATAGTCAAGCAGCTCCTAGCATAGTCATAGCCATGCTAAGAAGGGGTGTTGTGAGGGTGACGATGAAGGAATACAGGATGGGAGGTGGTAAAGGATAGCATAGCCTTGCATAGTATAGCTCAGCAAGGGGATGGGATCGAAAAGTGAGGGTGAGAAGGAGTGAGGTGATGAAAGATGAGGAGAAATGACAGTATAGAAAGAGATAAAGAAAGATGAAATAAAGTAGAAGATGATGGTGGTGAAGGATGAAGAAGAAAACATGGCTGATCCCTCTGTCATAGGAATCGGTATAACACATAAGTGAAACGTGTCTGCACAGACGTAGTTGAGCGTTTGTTGCGCATTCTTTCGCCCCAACGGCGAAGGAATGAATGCTATAGCAACAAACTCTAATGTCACGCGAAGAACGGCAAGCAGCTCGAAACTTGCAACGCGCTGCTCAAGCAGAAAGGACGCACGGAACGAACATACACAGGATGAGAGCGAAAAAATTGTCACATTTGTAACTTATTTCTGCGTGTGCACCGCGCTCCTTTCGCAAAGGCGGCCGCTGCAGTGAGCCAAGTGATCTTCGTGCTCTCAACGCGAGACGTCCAAACCCCCGCGATCACGAGATAAGCGCACGGACAAGCGACCACGCCCTGTAGACGCGGGCGCTCGTCGCAACGGCAACGACCATTCAAGCGCGCTCTTTCAGCCCTTCGCGCAATCCCGCTAGTGATAACCAAACACGCTGTAACACAGGTCTCTGAGTACAGCCACCGGCAAATGGTGTATATAAATAGCTCGCCGTTAACATTGCGAACAACGTGCCGTCCGTGGCCGAATCGTTTCGCGCTGCGGAGCGAGGGGTCGTAAGTTCGATTCCCTGTGAGGGAACTTCTTCTTCTGGTATTTTCCTTTGCCCACTGTTAGTCTTTATATTTTACAACGTCATATTCGTGACGGAAATACGTCAGTGGAGCCGTGCTAGACCCCGGCATAAAACACTTTCGTGTTAATAGTCAATCTGTGTTAGCCATGTGCTGGCGCTTGCCCGCTAGCTCCGCTTCTTACTCAGATTTCAAAAGAGTGAGCTGGCCTAATTTTTTTTTCTTGAGAGCGAGGGGAAGTAGTGAGAGCTTTGCACTTACTCAAGGAAGCCCTACGTTGAGATGATCGTCTTATGTTAGCAACCAGAAATTGTGTTCGTGCGTTTGAATGCACATAGTAAAAGAAACAGAAGTTTATTGGCGTTAGAATGGCAGGAACGCACTATGTAAAGAGGGGTTTATTTTTAGACCGAGCAGAGAATTTTCAGATCAGTGAATTTATAGGAAACTCTGTCTGCAAGCAAATTAACGAAGACTTAAAATATCAATTAAACATGAAAGATTCCACACTTATCGCCACCCCCCCCCCCTTATGTATAAAGAAGCTAGCTGTAAAGAAGCAACACATACCATGTTTCCTTAATGGTACAATGGGACCAAAAATTGAAAACATTGCTGCCGAGCAAATGCACAGTTTCCTCAATGTTGATCGAAATGTGCGAAGCGAAATAAGAAACACTCAAGTACCTCGGGCAACGGAGTTGAGTGCTGTCGCTATCAACGAAACGTCGATACCTCCGAACACAACTGTGGTGTATTGTAGACGCTGCATAGCGTTCCGTTCTGACAATGTATTTTTCAATGTATCTGTACGCAACGTCAAACGATTAAATTGCTCGCGCTCCCCAGCTGGTATTCCAATCAGATTTGTTTGTGTTGCGTTAACAGTGGCTGCCGAAACATAACGAGAGGAGGTCGAAATGTTGTTATGCTTCGGTGGCTTTCTTACTGGCGGCAAGGCAGTGAAATGTGCCGCGCGCGCCGTCGGTTTTTATCGGACCGCTGAAGACAGCAGATACCTATCGGCGGGATGACGCGAAGACAGAAGCGCGTTACCGCACCAACTGGATTTTGCGCAAAATATCAATTTCTTGGGGAACGCGCGTATGCCACGACAACTAAAGTTTGAAACACATGCGGCGTTTTTCGCAAGCGAAAAACGCTACATGTTGCGGATGCCTTCGTTGCCGCCGACTACGCAGGAAGCATTTTCTGTCTTTAGGTGCGTCGTCCTGCCGATAGATACATGTTGCTGTCACCGAATCAACGGACGCGCGCCGTTATTAATGCGAAAGCCTTATGCCTAACTAAACGTAATATTTGACCGTCGGTGTCCCGCGTCATCGGCGCCGTCTCGCGTCCTGAGGCGGCGGGTAAGAGTGGTGAAAAAAATAATCACGTGATAACATCACCAATATGATGTCATCTTGACGTCAGATACCGCAAAACTTTGTGACGTCATCATGACACACAAATTCTAGCGTGACGTCAGGGGACGTAACGCCACATAATCCCGTTTTACCGCTCTGCTTTGGGCAGCGCACAACTGCAGAGTGCGCGACCTCAAGATAAGAAAACAAAGAGGGCGCTTTGCAGTGGCATGTGAAGCCACGTCTTGTGTACCCTGCTGGCGTCGCTTCTGGTTCGGCCGTCTCGTGCCTTCGTCTCTGTGGCATAAGGCAACACCGGCATCACATGACATCGTAGCTCGGTCGAAGGTGGGCTGATCGCGGAGGCATGGTCATGCAAATGGTTATGGCCACTTCCGGGTGACAGCGATATTATCTGGCTACCCAGAATCCTGTGACCTGACAAGCGACGGCGACAGATGGACCACCACGACAGGAAATGTTCTTTCTCGTCGCTGTCGCTCGTCGTCGTCTCTCGAAAATCGCGCGCATGTGGTTGGGCCTCAATACCTGACACTGGCGTTCCGCTGCAGCTTGGTTCGCTATCACCGAAGCGAAGCTGTCGTTCACGGGCAAGCGCTCTTGTATTCCCAACGTGCAGCCTGCTCGAGTTATGCCGATCAAACGTGCGACGTGTGTGGCACCAGAGCGAAATTTGAGACGACGACAGGGCGGTCCCTAAAACTTCTCTGCAGTTCGTTGCTACTGAAAATTAACAGCAACAATTTTTCTACTTCTCAGGAAACAGACTGAATAAGCATACTCGACTGGATAGCAACGGCTAGTCGCCCAGGCTAAACCGGGGGCTAATGCCTTTCGAAAACACGACCAAGGGTTGCACATTGCTCAATTGTTAGAAGAAACGAGACTGAATTAGGAATGCTCTATGTACTTTAAAAGAGGGATGGATGGAAGGCTAAATGACCGATGCTGTTTGAGCCGACTCGACAGGAGCTCCACTAGAATGCTCCTTCGCCTCAGCCACTACTGTAGCTCAAGCTTCATTGTCAACTTTTTTGCGGTATATGTACGTTGAAAGTAAGTTTATTTCCGGTTATAACCAACAACTAGGCATCTTTTGGTGTGAAACGCAAAACCTTGGGTCAAATACTTGCCTATGACTATACTAGAAGTAGTAATATAAGGGTTTTACGTGCAAAAAACCATGATATGATGAGGCACCCCGTAGTCGCGGGTCTTCGGAAATTTCGACCAGCCGGTGTTCGTTTACCTGTACTGTCATTGCACAATACAGGGGCATCTTATGTAGCGTTTCGATACAGTGTAGTAGAAGGGGGAAGTGGAACGAACGAAGCGGCCGTGCCGCATCTCGCGTGATGCTCCGACGGGCGATCGTAGCGGCGGCGCTGTAGTCACTTTGTACTGAAGCTGTGAAGAGCGTCTGCATTTGGCGCGCGCGCGTCGCAGCCTACGAAAGCGTGTAATTGCGCGTTTTGAGCGCGTTTAATGCATTACTGAGCTTCAATCAATGTTTCAACGCCTGCTACGCGCCATGGTGCATGAATGAATATGCAGGCGTGCCAAAATTGCGTCGAGATATTCCCTCTTCTTGGAGCCTGCCGACCCCCCAAAGAATTTGACAATCGGATTTTGCGCACATGCATCTAGCTGCTCACTGATTGCTGTGCGGTTTGCAAGCAACACTTCGAGCCGCGCTACACTATAAGTGACTACGAACACTGACTACGAAGAAATAACAAACCAGCAAAGCCTACAATTCTTCTGCCGGCAGTCTCTACGATATATCCAGAGCATTGATCCCTGTATGAGCTCCAATGCGTTCGAATGTTTCATGAGTAACCTGAGTACAAATGACTCTATCGCAACATTTATATTAGCGACGGCTGAGTTCTGCCAGTTTTGCGCTGTTTCTTTAATGCCGAAAGGCTATCTTGTTTCAACAGCGTGCTTCCGCGGTTACGATGCATCGGTTATGCGACCCCTGAGGGCTTAAAATACCGGAAAGGCGAGCCAGGAAGCCGAGCCGAAGGCGCGTGTTCACCTCCGAGGCACGAACTTCATGCATCAGGGCTTATCTCAAGCATTTTAAAATGCGCAGATGTAAATATAGCCAGTGGGCTATTCTGCCTAAATTCATTACAGCTCCTTCTCAATAGACATCTTATATTGCACTTTTCCTGATCTTCTATCGATGCCACTAGAAAAACTTTTTGACAACGTTTTGTATTATAATTTCATTTCTTTATCTGTAAAATGTCAAAATTGACGCCAGGAGGGGCGGTGGTGCTCTATGCTTCGCGAGATTATGTTTATATATATATATATATATATATATATATATATATATATATATATATATATATATATATATATATATATATAATGTGTGTGTGTGTGTGTGTGTGTGTGTGTGTGTGTGTGTGTGTGTGTGTGTGTGTGCATATATATTTACACGCACAAATACGGACAGTAAAGTATACCCTCCCCACCCGGTGCCTAGCAAAAATTGGCAGATCCCACGTACCGTGGGAATCGATGTTATGCGAAGCATGCGCGGAATGGTGATTGGAGTAATTTTTCACAACGAGCGAAACGTACGGAATGACGCTATAGAATATGGACGGGGTATATGCACACTCATATGTTGAAGAGCCGCATATCTAATATATAACCAGTCGTTTACAGTTGTTTACGTAACGATGGCAACAGCAACATGGGTGTTACCAACACCAGACGCGGTAAGCTGATATGTATAGTGCTTATATTCTTCAAAACTGGATACCGCGAAACTGAACAGGACAAATAAGGAACACAGGTGCACAGAACAGGCGTTACTCGCAACTAAGCTTCATTCAGGAAAGTTTCTTTAGATATATGCACAGCCGAGTGGCCGCGCAGGCGCACTTCACGTACGTTACTGTCACAATTACAGTTGTTATGCTTATACTTCTCCGTTATGCCGGAGAACGCAAGCACGTTTCACGAACCTGTGTATATGTGTAGAAGGGGTTCTTGACAGTTCTTGAACAAGGTCATCATCACCGTGATCAGGCAGCACCAGCAGCTGGACGGGACTTGTTAATCGGATCCGTTCGTGACAACGGCCATGATAACTCTAAGTGTAGTGAAGTGCGAGGTGTAGTGCAGCTGGTGGAAATCCTGGATGCCTCTTACGATGAAGTGATCTATCATGCCTCATGTCGTGGACGTGGCAGGAAGTATTTTGATGCCCTCTCCACATCCAATCCGTCTTTCACGCAATATAAGCACCAAGCATTGTTGGGTCTTGATAAGTCAATGTTGAAGTCACCGGTTGATGAGAGGCCTGGTTCTCTCAGCAGATTTATTGAAGGAAGCATTAACGCCGGTTGTTGCATAATCCACGTGGTCCACGTTGCGGACCACGTGGACGAGTGGATGATACTTGGGCGTCTTGCAGGGGTGTTTTCTCTTCAGTTTCCTCACTTTCCTTGCGTCCGCCGCGGTGGTGTAGCGGTTAAGGTGCTCGGCTGCTGACCCGAAGGTCGTGCGTTCGATTCCGGCCGCGACGGTCGCTTTTCGATGAAGGCAGAATGCTAGATGCCCGTGTTCTGTGCGAATCTCGGTACATGGTAAAGAATACCCGATGGTCAAAATTTCCGGAGCCCTTCGCTACGGCGTCTCTCATATCATGGCGTGGTGTACGGACATAAAGCCCCAACAAATATTATTATTATCACTTTTCTTGCGTGTCAATGTGTGTGTTCTCGGTTACTGTGTTAGTTGACACTCTGTATCACCTGTGGCACATACCCGCATAACGTTAACTCTGGTTTACGGGTATGTGCCACACGCGACTGAGAGAAAGGGTTTCGTGACGTACGCGACAGGTATTTTGCGTTATTCATGTCATGACCAGTGAATCGTGTTCGCCATGCAGTGGTCCCCCGCTATGCCAATTTTGGTGTATTACAAATTATGGAGGTGTCCAGGAGAGCGCCCAGACGTAGGCGGCTAGATAGATAGATAGATACGTAGATAGAAACGGCCAAAGTGGCTGAGGTTCGCTAAGAAATGCTTCGCATTTAATAACAATATCCGTGCAACGCACCTGAGGACGACCGTTATTTGTACCGGTCGAGTTACCTTTGACTTGCAATACCTTTGAGCCCTCGTAATGTCAAAGAGGTCACATTTACGCAGCGCATTTGTAAAGATACGCACCGTACACGCAGCTTCGCCAACGCGCCGTAAATGTTCGGTGTGCTTTCGGCACAATATCAGCGCAAAGCTTTCTGAGCACAGTTAAATTTCATTATAGCATCTGAGTTACTCTGAATAAAGTAGACGCCGAATCACCACCAGACGAAAGCATTAAGACAGAAGAAATCTGAATAAGACACGCCCTTTTTGTTTCCTCTGTCTCTGTTCTTCTGGCGGTCGTTCGGCGTTTAGTTAATTGAGAGTAATTGTTCTAACTAGCCCAGCAATGACTTCGGCTCAATTACACTGAGGTCGTGAATATTCACGGTCGGTGTCAGCCTGTTTTCATTTTTATATTTTGCCTACTTTCCAGCAGCCACTTCGGCTACAATAACTGATTTGCAGTATCTCTCAAAGGCACATATGAAGCAAGCATCCATTAAAAGCTTTGAAGTTTCGTCTATCAAGGCTTACGACGACAATTCCTACGCTTAATAATGATAGACACGCAACGAAAGCCACATCAGTGCCGATTAGCCGGGTGCCGCCGACGCGTCTAGCAGTTCTAGTGGCACGTTCTAGCGCGCGGCGCCGCGCGCCTTCAGTACCGAGCGACTGCAGCGCCGCCGCTGCGGTCGACGCGGAAGGCATCAGGCGGCGAGGCGCGTTCACGCCACTCAACAGTTCTAGTACACTCTAGCTTCGACTCCATCGAAAATGACCGCCATGGCCGGGATCAAACCTGCGACGTTCCGGTAAGCGGCCGGGCACCGCACGCACTCTACCACCAAGACAGCCTTCACTACGACTACAAAGCTCTGGCTTGGGTCAGTTGGTTCATCGCTGAAAACATGGACGAGCAGCGCAAAGAACGAGGACAGTGAACGCACAAGAATACTGGACGGGTGCACATGCAATATGTGAAATCGACTGATCTGCAACAAATAGTCTAAAAACGTCAACAGCATGCGTCTGAGCCATGTGACCACTGAAGAGTCAAGACAGTTGGGCTGCGGATAGCAAAGGTTGGCTTTAGATGAAGAATATCGTGGGCTGTAATCGACAGTTCCTCGCAGTGAGTAGTTTCTGAGAACCTCAGCTATTCGCTAGCTTTGTAGCGCTCATCGTGTGCCCGCTATTATATCATTAGCAAACAGACGGGGGGGGGGGGGGTAGAAAAAAAAAATAAACCACTATTTTCGGACACAAGCGCCGAAGCCTTGTATCACAAAGGACAAATTATTTCTTTTTGTTTTTTTTTCCTGTTTATTTCGTTTGTCTTGTGTGCATACGTACGTGTATACATTTCTTCTGCGATTTTTAATAAAGCTTCAGATATTAGTCCGCGCTTGTGATTTGTGTTTTAAATAACTAAACACAGTGAAAAGTGTTTTAGTTATTTTTTTCCGTCGTTCAATTACTTAATAATGCACTCGTAAAAAGTTGCTCAATGTCACTGGTACTTAACTATTCCTCCCCTGGTGTCCTATAAAAACGACACAAAGAAATAGTGTTTTAAATTGTTCCATGAGCAACTAATAAATCCAAAGGAGTGTCTAGGCATCCTCAATACGCTTAGGCTATTAAAAGTAGTACTTTTTGCATAATTACCTTGTCTGGAACTTTGAAAAGTTTACAGCGAGATGATGGAAGTGTAAAAGATAAACACTGCCGCAAATATGTAATTAATTTTACTGCTGCTTTCTGTAGCTGGGGTAATTTCTCTTCTGTTTCTTTAATGTCGGACGGCTTACATACACTTTGGGTATTCCATAACATTTACGTGCCACCCGCCGTCTTGTACAATCTTCATGTCCTAAATATAGAACGCCAGAGCGCAGTGGTTGTCAAAGCTCCGAATGCATTGAATGCTGTTCCAAGTCCGTAGCCGTTGTGTCAGCTTCCAATGTTCCGTTAGCCTCTTCGGAAAATCAACGTGGAGTAGTAGCTAATTTGTAAGAGGATCACAATGGCCGCGATTGCACATAACGGGTCCCTGTACGCATACTGCACCATAGGATGGCTGAATGCGGGACCTAGACGATAATGCCAGTGAAGTGCATTTATTTCAGTTTTCTCTTGCAGGCATGGACGAACATAATTTCCGCGCATCACAGGAGGATTCAATGGTCTATGTTGAGCTAGATATTCCAAAACGTCCAATACGTGACGGTTAGTAATTTAAGTGCAAGTAAAAAGCTCGCTGTCAAAAGCGCAAGTTACATGTGTAACAGGCTGCAAATAAATAATATTAAAATTCACTAGTTTTCACGTTACACGCACTAAGCGCTGATGTCCTACATATTCTCCACAGACTTGAGAGCAATGTCGCGCGTAACACCTGTGGGAATATTGCCTTCCTGAGAAACCGAGAAGCGATGTATGGTATTTAAACGATGGTGCCATAATACTGCTCCCTCCGACAGGGAGACCGGGTCTATCGCTCTTAGAAGCTGAGCTTTTCTTCAGAAGCTCAGAAGGAATGACCCTGTAGAGGGACAAGGAGTCTTGCGAGGATAGAGGACATTACGCTATTTTTATTATATGCTGATGGTATTGCCGGACTTCATTATTTTTGTGCTCTTGCGGGGGTAGTAAATCAAGATCAAAAATAAAAAAACCCTGCCCATCAAAAATAAAAGTGAGGGCTGACAGGGGAAACGTGTGCCCACATTTGATCGCCTTATCGTGGGGCCACCGGGTGGTTTTAAGAGTTAGGCACGAAATGTTATTGTTGGATAGACTCTGTGATTTTTTTATGTTTAGCAGTGCACACTAGCGCTTCCGGTGTATTTCGGCGATAGGACAACAATTCGTTTATATAATTGCTAGGCTATCCTCTTTCGCCTGTCCTCCTTTGCGCTTTGTGTTTTTTCTCCTTCTCTATGAAGATCCTTGCTTAGGCAGGAAATACAGTCTAGTGGCAGTCTAGCAGAGCTCAGCTTGTGGCAGAAGTCAGACTGTAGGAGACGGTCCAATTTTCGCTGACATCCTAGCGCTGGAAGAGGCACGGTGGCTCCGTTCATGGAGACCGCTACCAAGCGCACGACTCTCGAAAGCACAACGCCTCTACTAGAGTATGTACCTTATATATTCCGAAGTTTACCTGCCATAATGCTGAGCAGGTCGTTCAGTTACTTTTCAAGTATACGACGTTTTCTACACATCTTAACAACGCCTCTTACCCGCCCCGGTAGTCTAGTAGCTATGGTGCTTGACGGCTGACTCGAAGGTCACAGAATTGAATGGAAGCCGTGGTGGGCTCAGTTAGACGAAGCCAAAATGCTAGAGGCCCGTGGGCTTAGATTTAGGTGCACGTTCATGAAATCCAGAGGGTCGAAAAAGCGGCCTGTAACGCAACGAAATCTGTCAAGGAACTCAAGCGTTGCACAATACGTGCGATTGGTCTTATTGAGTTCATACGAGACACTATTCTAAGCGTTTTCTAAATCACTTCATTGGGATTTGTAGAATTGGCGTTATGGATATATGGTGGGTTTAAGGGCCGTAGGGGCTGCTTTCGTAAGCACCCTCCTAACAATATTTACTATCACTCTACTAGCGTAGCTCGCTGCCCATCTTCGCATTGACACCGCCGAACGTTAGCTTGTCAGTTTCATTAGGTTGAACTAAATTGCGGTAGCGAGAGCTTTCCGCATGTATTCGCCTTCTATTTTGCCACTGCGCATGCGTTACGGCCAAATACTCCTTGCGTTAGCACTCCAGGCCCTATTTTTTGACAATAGCTTTCCCATCAAAGCCACCGCCAAAGCACTTCTGCATCCATCTCGTAAAAGGTCCGGGTGCGATACATTTCGGGAAAAACTTGGCAGTGGGCTAGTTGGTTAAACATTATCGATGATTTTTGCGCAAACTTTTGCGCTCATATGTGCCGTGTGTGTGGTCTTTCTCTGTCCCCAGTCACTTGTAAAAGTTTGCGCAAAAATCATCGATAATGATACATTTCGGTTTCATGTATACGGCGGGACCAACTTCATTTGAAAGCACCTAATGCGCTTACGCAAAGCTCAACTATCCCAAATACCCTAAGGTTTGCTCAACCAACTCTCAAGCCCTTTATTATACGCGGCTCCGCTGCAACGCTTCTGGATGGCGTCGTACCCATCACGAGCATTCACGAAGAATTCATTCACACGAACTTTTCTTATAAGGGAACGGTGCGATGGACACGCAGTTTTCCAAATTAAGTAATCCGTTGGAATGTTCGAGCAATTACATAAAAGAGATGTACATCTCCTTCAAGAGCGATGCTCTAAGCCAGATTTTTTACAGCGAAAGCTGTTATGAGATCATTTCACCGGCCGTTTTTGGCGCCGTAGTTGTCCGCCGCCGCCGCCGCCGCCGGTGTCCGTAACCAGTATCGCTCGAAATAAGAAAAAAATTCCAGGATGGAACGAGGTTCCAACCTGGGCCCTCTGCGTGGGAGCCCAGTATTCAACCTCTGAGCCATGCCGGTGCTCGAAACTGCTTTGCAAAAAGGTCCTATACAGGCGTCATGTCGGGGAAGGAACCACATTAGCATGTGCATATAGCGTGGGTAGAAGAGGTAAAATAAGCACCAAGCGTCCGCACAACGCGAATTCTGTAACTGGGCGTTACACCCAAATGCGAATTGCGCAACGATTAGGTTGGTACGAATGCTTCCAACCCATTACAAAAGGGCTCTGTCCATTAATTCTTCATCGTCATCAGGCAACAGCATCAACAAAGAGCGCATAATGCCTTACATGCGTTTAGGCGGTACCAACGCGCTCCGTAGAATGACGAAAAATGGCCACAGTGCCTGCTGCCCTACGTCTCAAAAATGACAATAGAGAGCTGTGATAGATAAGGAGATAGCGTAAGTGGGTTCCGCGCAAGTGCAATTGGATTGGTTGCCCAGGAAGCCCATAAGCGCATGATCCATTTCCTCGAGGTTCTCAGTAAAAGTTCTTCCGCCACCCCACCCCCGTCTCCTCTCCCACGTCAAACGTTATAGTATACAGCATGACGGGGAGGGAAATAGCGACCGGGCGTCACCCAATGCAAATTACATAACTGGTGGGCCGTTAAAGATTCCAGCCCATTACGAAGGCTGAGCCATAATTCTGCATCGTCATCAGTCGTCGCGTCAACGAAGTGCTCATAATACCTTAGAGACGTGTAGCTGGTGCCTCGCTTCTCCGCAGAATGACGAATAATGGCTTAGTAGGTGCTTCCCAACTTCACAAAAATTGTGATTAATGGCGTAGTGGGTACCTTTCTAATGTACTTGTATTGTAGCCCCAGGAGAGCTTAACGGGCTCTAGAAACGCCGCTCTTCCAGCTTTCGCTGTGACTGTGCTGCGGTTTCAGCGCAGGCCTGGCGTTTTTTAAAAGTTCGAACAATTTGAGCCCTAGGATGCGGCAGATCCTACGTACCGTGTTATCAAAATATTATGATTGCCTGAAGTGTGTTCTTTGAGACACATGAACAGCTCGTATGATTCAAAAAGTGGTGCGAGGTGTACAGTATCTATTAAATACCACTTTCTACAAAACAAAACATTATGTCCTACAAGCCGCGTGTGTTGAAATTGTACCGTATTTGTTACTGTAATAGAGGCAATGCAGCGCGCTTGCATAATTCCTTCCTATGTTGCTTTACAGTCTTGTCAGCAACACCGGCAATAAATGTTATACTCACCCATTTCGCAAATTCCAAATTAAATACTACGTTTATTACAAAGCGTCCTCTGTCCTTTGAGATACAGTTAACGAAAAACATAGCAGAAATGCTTTAACTGCGTAAACTGCTTAAGTGAAACAATGTTAAAAGGGCAGTAAAATACTGAAAAAATTCACATGTTCGGCTCAGTTTCACGCATATACTTTGCAGCTGTTATCAGCAAATCCTACTGCAAGTCTTCTCGAAGTTTTGCAAGCGTGGTTATTTCATCGTCATATGGCTTCTTGCGTTTTCCGCCACCCTTTGGCCGAGAATTTTGGCGGAAAGCAGTTGAAACCTGTTCTGCTGCTGCTCAGCTCGCGTTCGTTTCTTTCGGTGCAGTAGGTGAGTGCATTTCTGTTTCCAGCGCGGTCCTCCTGTCTAAGACCTTGTCCCCGAATAGATCTTCCGCAGTTTCCTCATTCGTTGGTCGTTCATCAACGCTCTCAATTTCTCCATCAGGCAGCTCCTCAGGGTTGTTGAGGTAGTGCAGAAAATACACCAAAATATTACAAATCAACAATTCTGCAGTATATAAGTAAAATCATGTTTACTAATGTATATGCAAGCATCCTTCATCTTTTAATACGCTGCCACATACGAGAAGGACCAAAGAAAACGACAGACAACACAGGGTGAAGCGCGAACTAAAAGCTTACTTTATTTCGAGTATGGGGAGACTTAGGTACACGCTCAAAATAAGTAAGTTGCTAGCTTGCGCATTACCCTTTGTTGTCTTTCGTTTTCTTCGGTCTTTGTCAAACTCGGCAACGTTTTAGAAGAGCGACGCCCTACCAGCTAGCACCCGTTGTAGCCTTATTAGTATGCAAGCGCCTGACACAACCAGGCAAATATTTTTAAAAGCACACTCACACATGAGTTTGGAACATCTATAAAAATCGTTTCGTGGGAATCAATCTCGCAGGTTTCTCCAACGTGTCTTCACTTCCCCATTGCGTACAAAGGATGGTTCGTTGTTATTCGTAACATGAAATGCGCACGCTCCGAACATGTTCTGGTAATCCGACGGCCATCCAAATAATCCCTGGTCAATGACACATAGGCGTAAGTTATACTAGAGAGAACTCGGATTTACAATGTGAAACAACATCTACCTTACATGCAGCAAATCGCTTCATGCTGTGAACTATGCCTAACAAATGCGGCTACTGCAAGATCACATATTTCACCTTCATTGCGCTAAAAATGTTTGAGAATTACATTGGCGCAGCACGTAGCATGCGTCCCAGAGCAACTCACCGCTCCATCCCATTCCTGTTGCGACACGTCACAATGCAACTTCTATCAGTTGGTGGGACTTGTACAGCTGGCTTGTCATGCCCCATATCACGCTTTCTTCCTCAACTTCGTTATTTAGACATTGTAGAATTCTTGCTTTACGTGGTTGGACGTGATTGCCTCGCAAGGAAGGGGGACTTCACATGCTCACGATGGTGACATTGCAGTGAGCTAGAACCAGGGCCACAATCACCACCCAAACATAAAATGATACTGCAGATATTCAGAATAACCACAAAATACTGCCGGTCATTCGCTCTCGGCAGTCCATAGAGAAACATATTACGTAAAGAGTGGCCACAAGGGTCGTTTGGCCGCCGAGCAATTGAGGGTCTGACCACTCGCCAGATGGCGTAGCGACGACCGCTTCCACTTCGCTTCAAAGATAGACAGCTTATCATGCCTCCAGCGGGCTGCATCTACGCGTCATATAGTCGCAACGCGGAAAGAACAGGACACAGGACCACGGTGCGACAAGGAAAACAAGGTCTGTATTGACAGATCAAAAGAGCAGACACTTCAATGTCGTCTTCCCCAGAGAGAGACCGTGCTCCTCACTACGTTGTCCTCTGTCAGTCTGTCGGCTTTTAGTCGTGACATCAGCCTCTCTTCCAAGAAAGCATCGTCCCGATGCTTCATAACCACAGGGGTTTGTACTCACTGGCAGCGTATGATTTCATTCGGACAAATAGGGCTTCATCCGAACCACATGTACGACTTCT
Organism: Rhipicephalus sanguineus; assembly: GCF_013339695.2. NCBI lineage: Eukaryota > Metazoa > Arthropoda > Arachnida > Ixodida > Ixodidae > Rhipicephalus > Rhipicephalus sanguineus. Next base: position 23,692 of record NW_023614733.1, read on the forward strand.
GGTGCATGCCTTTTACGCCTTGAGCCATGAGCACTATCGGGAACAACCTCATAGTTGACGTCGGTGAGAAGTCGGAGAACTTTATACGGCCCGAAGTACCGTCTTAACAGCTTTTCTGATAGGCCACGACGTCGAACTGGAGTCCAGACCCAAACTTTCTCTCCCGGCGTGTATGAGACTGGTCGGTGACGCAGGTTATATCGCCTTCAATCGTAGTCCTGCTGGCGACGAATACGTATGCGCGCAAGTTGTCGGGCTTCTTCAGCAAGTTGGGTGGTGTAATCAGCATCCGTTTCGGCTCTTTCGCACTCATGTGGCAGCATAGCATCTAGCATAGTTGTCACCTCACGACCGTGGAGAAGGCGGAACGGTGTCATTCGTGTTGTTTCTTGGTGAGCCGTGTTATATGCGAACGTGACATACGGCAAGATCTCGTCCCAGTTTTTATGCTCCACATCGACGTACATGCAAAGCATATCCGCAAGTGTCTTGTTGAGGCGCTCCGTCAGACCATTCGTTTGCGGATGATACGCCATTGTTCGCCGGTGAGTTGTGCCACTAAGTCTTAAAACTATCTCTAATAGCTCGGCTGTGAATGCAGTTCCCCTGTCAGTTATTACCACTGATGGAGCGCCATGCCTCAGAACCACATTCTCTACAAAAATTCGAGCTGCTTCACTTGCAGTGCCCCTCTCCAGAGCCTTGGTTTCGGCGTAGCGAGTAAGGTAGTCTGTGGCTACTATAATCCATCTACGACCAGCCGATGAGGTTGGAAACAGCCTGGGAGATCCATTCCGACTTGAGCGAATGGAGTACCAGGGACGTCAATAGGATGGAGCAGGCCTGCTGGTTTGACGGGCGGTACTTTCCTGCGTTGGCAATCAAGGCATGTGCGAACGTACTGTTGAACGGTCGCCGTCAATCTTGGCCAGTAGTACATCCGCCTCACTCTGCACAGCGTTCGCGTATAACCCAAGTGGCTGGATGTTGGTTCATCATGACATGCCTGTAATACTTCGTTCCTTAGAGATGTTGGAACGACGAGTAAGTAGTCGTTTCCGTTCGGCGTAAAGTTCGCTTTATACAGGACGTCGTTGCGCAAGCAAAATGATGATAGTCCTCTCGCAAACAGTTTCGGCACAGCTGAAGTGCGACCCTCCAAAAAAATCACAGCATATCCACGGAGTGAATGATGATGACTGGGCGAAGCTGCGGAGGTTCATCGGTAAACCGTGAATCTTCCGTGAATTCTGCCCAGTCGGGCGCGTTTATACTAAAGGTTCGATGAGTTATGACGACTTGCAGCTCACTTTAATTTTACATGTACTTCAAGACTTTCAAGATTTTATTGAGGTTGTTTACGATACAGTTCATGTTAATTCACAACACTGATTAGACCCATAGCCACAGGCTAGTAGGGGGTCTAACGGAAAAAAATTATATAAGCACAATAACAATTTGTGAAACAAAGCACAACATCATCAAAACAAAAATAATTATGGAAAGGAAACAAAGTATACAAAAAGATTTCGTTAGGATTTAAGATGAGGTAGTGCATAACTCATATGCATGATAGCACATACTCAAATGTAGGTAATCATTACAACAATCTTTTTACTTTGTACATCATTATATAATCAAAGCGAGTATAGTCGAAGCGCCAAAAATATGCGTAAGGTTTGTGCATGGTTATATTTTATTGTTCTTCATGGAGCAAATACGCTGTGAATTTTCATTGTTTAGAAAACCATTGCTTTAGAAAACATCTGGCGTTCTTTCGTTTTGCTTTTAGAAAACATCTGGCGTCTTTCGTTGGTTTATTCAGCATCAACGGCGTTTTGAACAAAATTTTTATTGTTTAATCACGCACAGGAGAAATCTCACCAGGCACTACCTTGGAGGTAAACAATGGCTGCTAATGGAATGAGAGACAGAAGAAGTCGCTTTTAGGCTAACACTTACACTTCTACTTCTACTAACGTTTCCTACGGGAACATGCCAATGGCTGCTAATGGGGAATGAGAGACAGAAGAATTCGGCTTTTAGTTAACGCGCACGCTGCGAATTTTTTATTGTTCAACAACGCACAGGAAAAATCTCCCGGCACCACCTTGGAGGTCAAAGCGTAAGACTGGTTAGGCACTACGACTACTACGACTACGACTACGAGGGACGAACGGGTGCCGCCTTAAGGAACTTCGCCCCTAAAACGAATTATGGGCTCCAGTTCCGGATCGTCTTGCTGCAGCTGTGCTACTGTAGTCGTGTTTACAACTCCGACAAAGGCTGCGTCGTCATCTTCTGCATTCGCAGGTTCGTATGGAGCACGAGAAAGGCAATCGGCATCTGAATGCCGCTTCCCCGATCTGTAGACAATAGCCATGTCGAATTCTTGAAGCTTAAGGCTCCAGCGCGCTAATCGTCCTGATGGGTCTTTTAAATTCGTCAGCCAACAAATGGAGTGATGGTCACTGACAACATTAAAAGGGCGGCCGTACAAATATGGGCGTACTTTACAACCGCCCACACCACCGCAAGACACTCTTTTTCTGTGGTGGAATAATTCTCTTCCGTGCGGGAAAGGGTTCTGCTAGCGTAAGCGATTACTCGTTCAGCGCCATCTTGATGCTGCACGAGTACAGCTCCTAAGCCGACGTTGGTGGCGTCGGTGTGAACTATTGTCGGGCATCTTCGACAAAGTGTCCGAGGACCGGTGGCTTTTGGAGGCGTTGCCGCAGCTCGTTGAACGCTTTTTGCTGCTCGTCATCCCATACGAATGCGACGTCTTCTCTGGTGAGGCGTGTCAGTGGCGAGGCAATGCGTGAGAAGTTCTGAATAAAGCATCGATAGTAGGCGCACAGTCCTAAAAATCGTCTGACTGCCTTTTTGTCAGTTGGTGCTAGAAAATTTGCAACGGCAGCTATTTTTCGGGGTCAGGCCGCACACCTTCACTGCTGACAAGATGCCCCAGGAACAGAAGCTCTTCGAAGCCAAAGTGGCATTTTCAGGCTTAAGCCTTAGTCCAGCAGAACGTATAGCTTGAAATACTTCGTGCAGTCGCTTCATGTGTTCTTCAAATATCGCAGAGAATACGATGACGTCGTCCAAATACATTAAGCACGTCTGCCACTTGAGGCCTGATAGCACGGTGTCCATTAGACGCTGAAATGTTGCTGGTGCTGAGCACAAGCCGAATGGAAGTACTTTGAATTCATAAAGACTATCAGGTGTCACGAATGCTGTTTTTTCCCTGTCCCTTTCGTCGACTTCTATCTGCCAATATCCGCTACGTAAATCCATCGACGAAAAATAACGCGCATGCCGTAGTCGGTCGAGTGAATCGTCAATACGTGGTAGCGGGTAAACGTCTTTTTTTGTGACCTGATTGAGCTTACGGTAATCCACGCAGAATCGTAAGGTGCCGTCCTTTTTCTTCACTAATACTACCGGCGATGCCCAAGGGCTCTTCGACGGTTGAATAACATCATCTTGAAGCATCTGTCGCACCCGACTTTCAATGGCTTCTCGTTCCCGCGGTACGGGTTTTGCCGTATGGGTCTGGTCGCGTCGTCCGTTATAATTCGATGTTTCGTCAACGGCGTTTGATGAACTCTGGAAGTCGAAGAGAAACAGTCCTGAAACTGGTTAATTAGCTCGAGGAGGCTTTGCTTCTGCGCAGGCAGCAAACTTGGGCCCACATCAACGGATAGAGGTTCGGACGGCGGGTGAGTTGAATCATCTTGCTGAACAGTCAAGCCCTCTGTCACCTCAGCGAGCTCTTCCACGTACGCGACTGCCATACCTCTCGTAAGATGTCGGCGCTCGGAGCTGAAGTTCGTAACAAGGACTTGCGTGTGTCCGCGGTTTATGTTCACGACGCCTCTCGCAATAGACAATCCATGACTGAATAGCAGCGTCGGAATTTGCTCGTCAATGTTGGCAGAGTTGCTTGGCATGTCACATGTCACAGCCACAAGTGCGCTTGACCGTGGTGGGATGGTGACGTCATCGTCGAAGACGCGCAGAGGTTTACGTCGTTGATCTGTACAGGGCGAATCCAAAATCTGACCAGGGGCCATCCAAAACGTAACCGATCTGTCAGGAATGTTTATAACGGCGCCGTATTCACGCAGGAAATCCATTCCCATGATCAGATCTTTGCAGCATTCCACTAAAATGACAAAAGTAGCGACAAAATCCGAACTGCCGATATTAATTCGAGCGGTACATTTGCCTGTTGGCGTCACCAATTGACCCCCCGCGGTTCTAATGTTGGGGCCCGTCCATAAAGTTTTTACTTTCATTAGGCAGTCGGCGAGCTTCCGGCTAATAATAGAGAAGTCTGCACCAGTATCTACCAGCGCTGTTACTGGACGTCCGTCTATGCGAACGTCTAAGTTGGCGCTTACGATTTCCTTTGCTTGCGGCAACGTCGTATCGCCCGTCGTATCATCCGTCGTATCGTCCGTCGTATTGTGTCGTACTGAAGACGTTGGGGGTGTTGTAGCATCTCGACGGGCGGCAACCTTCCCCCCAAAGGTCGCTGCTGTTAGTTTCCCCGACGAGGGCTAGGCGATCTGCCCCGGACTGCGTCGGCGTAACTGCGGTGGTGCGGTGAGTTTGGTGCAGGCGACGGTGAGCGGGATCGACGATACGGCGTATCGAGTGGCTGCGCTTGCGGGCATGCATTGCTGTCACGTCGGTTATGAAAGCAAGTACGAGGGAAGGTCGGTGCGAATGTGTCATATCTGTGGTCACGATACGGGCAGATGCGGTAAACATGTCCGGCTTCTCCGCAATGGAAGCAAAGTGGACGCCGGTCGACGGCGCGCCACAAGTCCGTCTTACGGACGAATGGTCGACTGGTGGGCATCCTTGGCAACCAAGTTGCAGATGTCGGCGAAGGGTAGAGCGGCGATGCTTCCCTAGGCACATTAGACTGTGGAGTCGGCGGCGGCGGATTGTACGCTGGGGTCAAGGGCGGTGGCGGATTGTACGCTGTGGTCAATGACTCGTTGTAAGGTCCTGTGGTGACGTTGTAGTAAGGCAGTGGTGACGAGTTGTGTGTCACTGGAGTAGGATGACCGACGGCAGATGCGTTTACAGACCGCTGGTGTGATGGGGATTCGGGCAACGACAATGCCTGGCGGATTTCTTGCCGCACAACTTCTGCGACAGAAGCCATGGCGGGTTCTTGCGGAGTCACAAGGAGGTTGCGGATCTCCTCACGAACGACCTCGCGGATGAGCTCACGCAGAGAACACTCGCTGCCGGCAGTCAAAGCAGAGATGTTTATCGATGCGCTGTTTGGTCGGTCGTGGTAGCGCCACCTTTGCTGGAGTGCTCGCTCGATGGTTGTAGCCTCCTTGATGAATTCGGCTTCGGTTGTTGGCGGGTTGCGAAGGAGTCCGGCAAAAAGCTGTTCTTTGACGCCTCTCATCAAATAGCGGAGTTTCTTAGCTTCAGGCATCTCGGGGTCAGCTCGGCGAAACAGGCGGGTCATATCCTCTGCAAACATGGCGACACTCTCATTCGGCTTTTGTATGCGCGACTCGATGAGTTGCTTAGCGGAATCGCGACGGTCGCTGTTCGCAAAGGTTCCGAGAAGTTGCTGCTGAAATGCATCCCAGGAAGACAATGTGGCTTCCCGGTTCTCGTACCACGTACGAGCGCTGTTTCCAGGGCAAAGTAGACGCGCGACAGCTTCTGCTCCACGTTCCAATGATTCGCCTTGGCGACTCGCTCATACTGCTCGAGCCAATCCTCGACGTCCTCATAAGCTTACCGTGGAAGGTCTCAGGAATCCGAGGCTGCTCAACAGTCACCTGTGAAGCGCCGGCGGTGGCCATTTCTCCAGACGGAGTCCTTGGCTGGGGAAGTTCCAGGGGGATTGCCTCGGGACTTAGGCCACGCAGTCGGCGACTGTAGCGGTGGACAGGGGTGTCCACTGCAGGAACGGTATCCGGGATTGGACTGACAGTGCCGCTCCTGAGAGGAGTGTCGAGCATCAGGCGTTGAAGTCCAGCACCTCCACCAGTGTCGCAACGCGGAAAGAACAGGACACAGGACCACGGTGCGACAAGGAAAACAAGGTCTGTATTGACAGATCAAAAGAGCAGCCACTTCAACGTCGTCTTCCTCAGAGAGCGACCGTGGTTGCTGCTCGTGCTCTTCACTTCGTTGTCCTCTGTCAGTCTGCCGGCTTTTAGTCGTGACAATATGCTAATGTGGTTCCTTCCCGACATGAAGCCTGTATAGGACCTTTTTGCAAAGCAGTTTGAAGCACCGGCATGGCTCAGAGGTTGAATACTGGGCTCACACGCAGAGGGCGCAGGTTCGAACCTCGTTCCATCCTGGATTTTTTTCTATTTCGTTTTTTTTTTCATTTCCAGCGATACTGGTTACGGACACCGGCGGCGGCGGCGGACAACTACGGCGCCAAAAACGGCCGGTGAAATGATCCCATAACAGCTTTCGCTGTATAACAAAACAGCGCCGTTATTCACATTTAATAAGGTCGTTTGTAATTTTTGTACGAAACTTTAGCCGCCAGTTTCCTTCACCGTCTGCTGTAACAATGGAAACTGTGACTCAAAGGGAAGCATGGCGAGGTGGTCTGAGATTGCCTTCGTGAATTTCGACTCTTGCGTTGCCGTATATACCACATTTGCGTCTATGGTCGATGTGTTTGTTACCATGTTTGAGGTAACGCCAAGGCATCATTTGACGTCTTGTTTCAACGAAATAAAAGCGTGTAGCGCACATGGTGTTCACCTGGGGGGGGGGGTCACTTCATATGTTGCCGTTACGTTAACGCCAAGGACATGCACCCGTCTAAAGTGGCGTTCACTAAAGGCTTTACGTGGGATAGTTTCTCGCTTGCACAACTTGCACTGGCGCTGCCACGACCCCTTAAAGGGGTCATGAAGCACCCCTTGGGCTGATTGAAAAAACACATCCTGCGGAAAGCTGACACGGCTATGAACTGCTCTGCCAAATATTACAGTCGTGCGCGCCGCGTAGTGGCCACAAGCGGAGCGCGAAGTTGCCGTTTCCCCAGGCACCCTCTCTTCAAACAGAGGCCGGTTCTCACTCTCGTCGGTGGGCGGGGCGTCTGTCCGCTGTATGTCGCAAGAGACATAGCATGCTTATATTGGCCGATAGCCGACGTAAATCGAGAGCGGCGTTCGGATCAGATGCGCTTCTTGCCGCGGGGTGCCGCCACTTGCCGGCGCCGCACTCCTCAGTACACGGTAGCCGCACTCGCGCAAGCGAATCACAGCGGGAGAGCGATCGCGTTTCATGACGCGCGCTGGCGTAACTTCTTTCCCCCATGCCATCCCTCCCTGTCTAGCTTCCAGTGCGCTCACCGGCACGAGAAAAGAGAGAAAGCGCTGGGAGCGTGCGCCAAACCCCCGTAACTCCGCCGATTCTTGACGGATTCGAAAATTTTTGCGGCAATCGATTCGGGAGGCAGTACACTCCGATACTGAGGCCATTAGATCATTACTTGGAAAAGTGGTTCATGACCCCTTTAAGCCCTTTAACATTCAATTTTATTATTTCTTTATTATTTACTTATTACACACCTGCATCGCCCCAGTACGCATTACAGCAGGGGGGCCCACTTTTGCTGGAAGAGGAGACCCTACCTTCAATGTATGTGCGTGACTGTGGTCTTATATATATATGTGTGACGCTATGAATGAAAGACGGGCCGTGGCTCATACGCCATACTTTTATTCTAATTCACGCGCCACCTCTTCCTCGTCGGCTTCTCCTGCCATGGCTTCATGTGTCACACGATTCCCCCTCCCCCCGAAAGAGTGCGCGAGGTATTAACAAAAGTGAACGAGGAGTCTTATATACGAGAAAATCAGGCCAATGGTTCCATGTCCCTAATCAGTTCAATGACCTCGCCTTTAGAACACGGTTCAGCAGTCCGGTGATGTCCAGCACAGCTCTGGTGGGCGAGGCTGGCTGTTCCAGAGCAGATGACATGGGCTTCCCCGGCGCCTTGATGCTGAGGAAAACATGGCTTGAGCTCCCATGAAAAATGAAAACGGCTGGTAGACCTTGTAGCATCGGCAGGTCAGATGTCGTAGGCGTTGGGTTTTTTGTCGTGGCTTGTACGCACGCTGTGGTTCCAGTTTGAGTGTTTGATCGAGGATGACAGGGTGACGTTTTTGTTCTTGTGGAGCAGAATGGGTAGCTTTGTGCCTTTTTCGTTGTTTTCCTAGGGGCAGAAGGCGTTCTTTCATAGGCAGATGCTTTACGTCTTGAATTTGTCTTCGGCTTAATAATCTTGTTTTCGGACGTCCTTCAGTCCGCGAGTACGCTTCGGATGAAGTTTTCGTTCGTCGTTGTCCTTGTCGCAGTATCTGTTGTTGTCGCCTGAGTTGGTCAGCTGGCTTGTGCTGGATTTGTCGATGTTGCTGTGGAAATTGCTGATGGTCTTCACCATTCGATGAGCATACACTATGCGTGGTCTCAGCGTAATTCACTGGTGGTACGTAAGCTTGCTCCATGTCAACCGAAGTAAGAACTGTCTTGACGTTTTTATCCTTGCGGCTTATATCGAATATTGGCTCATCATTGCTTTGACTTTTGGGCGTGAGAGCACTGGGCGATGATATCGCGGAAGACATGGCTTGGGCAGATTGCGATTCAGAATACTTGTCTCTTTGCGGAACTATTGAGCTAAGCACTTCTGACTCATAAACACGTCCGGGTGGCTCGTCGCTTAGTCGAGTGTTTTCCCGATTCATCAGTTCTTCCATTGTGAACGTAGCGAGCTTTAGAGAAGGCCGGTGTGCGTTATGAGCAGTCGAAGAGTCACATGATGTGAAACCAGGTGGTGGTCCACGTATGCTAGACGAGTAGTGAAGCCTATCGGGTAGTTGAATATTGGCTTGATTTTTGTAGCAGAGTGGAGAGGTAGGAGATGGCGATCTATGCGCAGATGGGAAACGTGGTGGAAGGTCGGTTCTTGTGGGAAAACATCTTGGGTGACTTTCAGTCAGCTGATGCTTTGATTTGTCTTGTGGGAATGGCCGATTCATGCTCGGTGTTCGAATGCATGAAGACTGCTTGTGAAAATGACGACTTAGTGCGACTGCCCGCAGATGGTGCGTTATAAGTAAGTCTTCATCGTAGTCTTCAAATCGGGCGACCATCTCTTCTTTGATTTTTGCCCACGACTCATTGTTTTCGAAGATGTGCGTGAGATAAAATCGGAAGGCCTCACCAGTGACGTATTCGTTGAAGTTGGTGACCATCTCCCTTTCCGACCATGATGCAGCGGTAGCGTGGTGCTCGAATAGGTCGAACCAGTCCTGTACGGGTCCATCGTCCGCTGATCCGGTGTACTTGGGGATGTCAAGGTCAATTGATGGTTCTGTCATGATGCTAGTCGCTGTGGGGAGCAGGCTCTGCTTCGGTGGTCAGCATGTGGTCAAGGTGTATTGCTGATGGCTTTGCTGGTGATGTGCGGCTGATGACTCGGTTGCCAGGTCTCCATCCTGTCGACTTGTGTGACGCTATGAATGAAAGACGGGCCGTGGCTCATACGCCATACTTTTATTCTAATTCACGCGCCACCTCTTCCTCGTCGGCTTCTCCTGCCATGGCTTCATGTGTCACATATATATATATATATATATATATATATATACACGTAGGTTGTGAAGTGTGAAGAGGCTGTCTTCGGTTGCCATAAGACAAATACGAAAATGATATACGCTTGCAAAAAACAGCTTATTTGTCAAAGTTTCGATCGGATACGGATCTTTATGAAGGCAATATTTCCGAAGCTTCTATGCGCATTTATAGCATCGTCCTTCCAGCAGGTAGAGAGAAAGAAAAAAATGAAAAAAATAAGTGCCCAAAACATCACGCGTATACACTCGGACATACAAAGAACGCGTACATCCTCGAGGAAATAAAAGGAAAACATATAAGTGTATACATAGGTAACCCCGGTGGACACAGTCAGTAAGTACATTCCTTTCGTCCATTGTCAAGTCCCACCTCTCCAGTTCACCCCTCCTCATTTGTTCGTGAAACATAGTGAGGGGGTAAGGCTTCACAAGAAGGGATAAGCATTTAAAAATGGGTTTACGGAATGTACACTTCACGAGAGTCTATTGTAGTTTTTAATATGAAGAAATTATCGCTGCGTAATACATGCACACAATACAAGAGAAATGCAAGAAAAACGCATGTTAGACAAAAGCAAGAATTCCAAATATGATATCGTGAAGTATGATGCAACACCATTAACAACAAAAGCTTTTTTTTTCACTCAATAATATTTTAGCGGCGTCACTTCATTAATGATCATGATCCATGCAATCGAAAGTTCCTGCGTCACAGCGATAATATGTAGCACGCATTATTCCGCGGTTTGTAGACAACTATTACCTCGCACGGAATTCTTTATTGCAAGACGTTCGCGCATCGTGCGTGAGACTTACGCGACGGGCACTTCAACCTAGCACATCATTCTGGGCTGGTGGAACTGAAATCTGTTGAGACGACGCAACTGCCCCAATAGGCACACGTCACACAATCACACACGCACCGGCTGACCACAATTATCTTCTCATAATGCACACACCACGACATATTCTGCACACCAGGTTTGTTTACTTTCGCATTGTGTTGCGCTTACGGGTTATGTTGGTAGCTTTCTTTCTCTCACGCTTCGTCCGTACATGCGTCACTCACATAGGCGCACAGCACGGCGCATATCACAATAGATCACCAAGATTCCCACGTTGCGAGCTCCAAGTAACACACACACGCACATGTGGCAACGCTAATGCCATGGCTTTTGCGGGCGGTAAACCGTACACAGACGCGCACTTTCCGACTTCACTTTCACCTCACTGCACACGAATGAACGCGACGACAATCGCCGATGTGGCGACCCTCAGGCGATATGCTTGGTGTATCCGAGCCATGGAGGGAACTCACGCCGTGTTGCAACTTGACGCTGCCGAAACGACGGAACGCGCTAAAACGTTGTAAAACACTCCGAGCTGCTGCCGCTTCGGTGCACTTGAAACTCGGTAAAATCACAAGCTTCTACTGCATCGAATGACGACCGGAGAGGATGATGCTGGGTACGTTGCGGATAACAGTAGGAAGAGCCTCTTCTGGAAGAAACAAACACCGCAGGAAATTTGAATTGACGCATTTTCATTGGTTCGTCTTAACTGTTACGTCATGATAAAGAGCGGTCGTCGTTGGACGCGCATAATAAAAATGGACAGCGGTACAGTTTACTTTTTATTCTTACCTATAGGTGAAAGATCAAGGGGTCCGCTATAGCGTTCCACACATAAAATTGGCCGCGTGTCTGCGTGCTTCGCTGCAAATGTCGTCTAAAGACGATAGAAGAGGCGCTGCGTAAGATATGGACGCCATCTGGCAATACGTCGGGAAACATGAGTGCTGTGTTGCGGGCTGGTAGTCCCGGCGCAGCAGCAGGCGAAGACTGGCGGTGACCAACGCGACCGGTGGGTATGCCAACCAGCCCGAACACGCGGTTTGGCGCGATGCGCTGAAGCAGAAGAAACGTCCGCACTCAACGAGTACTCTCCACACACTCTTTTATTTACACGTCGCCTGCGTAAAACAGGAATGCCAGAGCGGCGCCCCACAGCATTTGTACAGTGCAATACAGAACCGAAACCGAAACACAACAATGAGCTCGTGCAGAGGGCACAGAGGAAGGCAAGTTTCAGCGCAGTTTAAGAAAGTAGGGTCTTTGGAATTATGTATGTATTCATTTTCTATTAAAGGAACACACCACCTAATATTTACCTAGTGATGTTGCGCCTCAGATATGCGTGATATTTATTTTTGATCGACAACGTTCACAAGTAGGAACAGCCCTACCAGTTCAAGATGGCTGGCCCTTGGGCAAGTGGTTCAACTTTGGTCGAGTGGCTGAATCGAGTGACGTGCCGACAAACAGAAAGACAGACAGACCAAAATTTCTCCGTTTAAGTATCCCAAGAAAGACTATCGTCTTTAAAAGTGTCTGTTCGACGAACGCGTTTCTTCTCCAGGCTCGCAGGTCAACACACTGTCTCGTGGCCGTGCGCGAGAGGCATGTGTCGCGCGGCCACGTGAAGGACGAGCAGGCGCGAGACATTGCGGACGCTAACCCCTAGCAGCCCGCTGGCTTCTTGGTAGAGAAAACTTATTGTCGCAGTACCTGCGGCAATATGATGGTGGCAAAGTTGTGTATGAAGCGTCGAAAGTATGAGCACACTCCTACGAAACTGCGCAGTTCTTTGATGGACCTAGCTTTGGGAAATTCCGCCACGGCCCGAAGCTTGGCTCGATCGGGAAGGATTCCGTCCTTGGACACGACGTTGCCTATGATTGTCAGCTGCCGTGCTGGAAATCGGCACTTCTTCAGATTCAGTTGGAGGCCGGCGTTGCTCAAGCACGTCAAAACATGCCACAGACGTTGAAAATGCGTTAAGTCCGGAGCGAAAACGACGACGTCGTCCAGGTAACACAAGCACGTGTGCCATTTCAACTTCCGCAGAACGGTGTCCATCATGCGCTCGAAGGTCGCGGGCGCATTACACAGAGCAAACGGCATGACGTTAAACTCGTACAAGCCATCGGGCGTGACAAAGGCTCTCTTCGGTCGAGCGTCATCAGCCATGTGTACTTGCCAGTACCCGGAGCGCAAATCGAGAGATGAAAAGTATTCTGTCCCTTGGTGGCTGTCAATCACGTCGTTGATTCGCGGCAGTGGATAAATATCTTTGCGAGTGATCTTGTTGAGCCGTCGGTAGTCCACACAGAACCGCACAGAACCGTCCTTCTTGGCAACGAGAAAAACAGGAGACACCTATGTGCTGTCCGAGGGTCGAATAACGTCGCGTCGAAGCACATCGTCGACTTGCTCATTAATTACCCGGCCTTCTGCTGTGTCGATGCGATGAGTAACAGCAGACGTGCGGCCGAGAGAAGTTTGCCCGACTTCGAAAGAAGAACGAAATTCTTCCAACAGGCACAGAAGCTGGGAACGCTGGACCGACGTAAGGTTGCAAAAGCTTCAAACTAGATCATTTATCCCGGTCCATTGAAAAGAGCACTAATGGTCACCTTGACTTGTTTTTTTCGGCGAAAACGCACAAACCTGATTGTCCTTTCCGTGTGATAGTCTCAGAAAACACAAGCTGACAAAAACATGTTGCAATGTTTTTAAAGAAGTACTTGAAGTTTTTGCCAATTGACGACCCTTTTTTGGTAAACAATTGCGAGCAAGTGGTAGAATTCTTTAAAGAAAAACCAGACAGGAACCTTGTTGCCTTCTCTATCGATCTAAAGGATCTATACTATTCTATTCCGCAGGATGACTTGATGAGATGTGTAGCTCATTGCTTAGACAAGTTTGGAGCAGTACGTTTTCAAAACGCTTCCGGATTGACATGCTACCAGTTTCTGGAACTTCTTAGTTTTTATATTAACTCTACTTACGCGACATGGGATGGCACTGTTGTTAAACAAAGAAATGGCATCTGTATTGGGTCATGCATTGCTCCCTGCTTAAGTGACTTGTACCTAGCCAATCATGAGCAGGTTCTTCATGAACGCCTAAAAAATAACCCTGACGTTGTGCGTGTATTCAGATTCGTGGATGATTTTTTAGTAGTTTTGAACAATGAATCATGTAGTTTTGACTTGGCGGTCTCAAAAATTATAACCCCATTCACAGAAGTTTTGTACCCTTTGGTGTTGACGCATGAACTGCCCAAGGCCAATTTCATTAGATTTTTAGACTTAGGACTGTACTTTTCGCAACAGAAGGTTTGCTGGAGTTATGAGCCGAGAGGCAACAAGCCTGTCCTGCCTTTTTCATCCGCTCATTCAAAACTTGTAAAACGTGCAATAGTGCAATCTTGTTTCAATAATTCCCTTATGAAGTCATGTGATCACAAGGTGGAGCCCAGTTTCCTGAATCAGGCCAAGCGTTTTGAAGAGTCTGGGTACCCATTAGGTATGCTCAGCTCTGTCGCAGAGGGCTTGAGCAACAAGCTTGAAAGCTCATCAAAGAGCATCAGCCGTGGTGTCAGAGTTAAGAAAGTTGCCGTTGTGCCATACATGCATTGCATTTCGCACAATCTCAGAAGAATTGCGGGAAAGTCGGGGGTGGACGTAGTCTTTTCCGCTCCTGACCGTCTGCAGAGATTATGTCACCAGGTAAATTCAGAGAGTAACAAGGTAAATGCATGTCCTATAAATCACCGAACACTTTTTGTAACCTGTACTCGCAAGGTTGTCTACGCCATTCCGCTTTCGTGTAAAAGGACGTACGTTAGTCAGACCGGCAGATGTATTAACCAGAGACTGAAAGAGCATCACTATAACGTCACAAAAGCAATCTCAGGTCATTTGGGCATTCATTGCCGAGATTGTGGCTGCATGCCCTTGTTTGAAAACACCTGTATCCTGTATAAGGCGCATAGTAAAATGACTAGAGAAATTGTTGAGGCCTATGAGATTAATAGATTAGAAGAAATGTGCGTTAGTCAGCCTCCCCTCTCGCTTTCACAAAAAGATTTGCAATATCTTGCTTTGTCGCGTTAATGCTTTTGCTGTGTCGTGATATTGCCCTGTACCCGTGTTTGGTTCAGCGATATAACCACTGATTGTCCTTTTGTTGTTTCTGTTGTTTCCGCTCGCTCGGTATATATTTATCGGTTCGAGCGAAAATAAAATCAGTTTAAAGTAGCGCTGTGTCCTTGTCTGTTTTCTTTCTTCGTCCCTGTCTAGTCGCGCTTACCACTGTTCATGCATGCAAACCAACTAGCCCGCCAACGTGTTTTAGCTAAGGTTGTCAGCAATGTAGGCACCAGATACATCAGCGGGTGATGAATCAGACGTGGAAGCAGCACTGATGGTACGGCAACTGGCACAGTGTGAGTCATCGGGTGCGTCCAGAACTTGTGCGTCTTCGAGCTCCACTCTGCCGAGACATAGCCCTCGCGCCAACATAACAATGTGCGGGGATGGGTTGGTAACAAAAATAGCGGTGCTGCGCTGAGTGACTTGCACGGTCGCGTAAGGTACCAGCAACCCTTTCGTATTGCAAACGCGGTCAGATGGCGAAAGGAGTGCAACGGTGTCGCAGAGACCGGCGCAGTAAACTGGCACCGTCATTGACGAGTTTGGAGGCACTTTGGTGTCGTCTTTGACGAGGATCTTGGTGAATGCCGATGGACTGTCTGCCGGCGTGAAATGTAAGAACGGTGAGAGTTAGATTGCGGCTGGTGCGCAATAAATTACGGCATCGTGGCGGGAGAGAAAATCCCATCCGAGGATGACGTCGCGGGAGCACGCAGCAATTATGATGAACTCGACGTCGTGCAGAACGTCCTGAATGAAGACGCGAGCAGTGCATACGGCTGTAGGCCTAATACTCTGGGAGCTGGCGGTACGGAGGGACATCCCAGAAAGTGGCGTCGTCACTTTTCGGAGTAAACGGCTAAGTTTTGCGTCCATAACGGATACGGTGGCTCCAGTGTCGATAAGGGTAGATGCGCGAACACCGTCCACAAACACGTCTATGACATTCGATGGACTTCGATGAGGGCTTTGACAGTGAGATAGCGTCGCAGCCCTTGCCTCGTGGACTGCGACGACTAGTTTTCCTGCTCTCGTGCGACAGAACGTGGACGCATTGGTGACAGTGAGCGACGTCGCGGAGACGTAGAGCGGCGAGTAGAGGGAACCGGGCGTGACGTCGGTAACATATGCGGAGGTGGGTCGTAGAATACATGTCTAGACTGGCTGGTGACGAGTGAAGCCACTCGAGGCGGCTGCACGCGATGGCAGTAACGCGCCACGTGAGCGGCATAACCGTATGCAAAGCAGATGGGCCGGTTGTCGGGTGTGCGCCATCGGTTCGCCAGGGCAGGTCCCACCCATCTCGCAGGATGCGATTGACGGGGGGCTGCTGAAATGCCTGCATGGTGGGCTGTAGTCCGGGCCTAGGAAGGATGGCAGCATACGAAGCTGGCACGCACTTTCTAAGGACGGAGGTCTAGCGGCGGCTTCGGCGTAACTCAGTGGGGCAGCCGCAGGGATTGCTTGGGGCATCCTGGCGGCAACTTGAGCGTAATTATTTTGCGCAGGAGCCAGAGGTTGCTGGTGGTACTCAGGCATGACCTCCGCACTTTCCTCCTCAATCGCTCGGCGGAGGGACGGAAGAAGGGTCGTCGACGACTATTGAATGTGCGACGGGTGGGCAAAGGCCAGGAGAGAGAACTCGCCTTTGCCGTGAGAGGGACGGTATGGTCCGAATGGGCGCGCTGCTCGCCGAACTCCAGTCAATCAGTGGCACCCGAAATACGCTAGGGGGACACATCGAGAATAACTCCCCAGCTACAGTGAACTAGAAGTGTTCACAGGCATGCTGGGAGTTGTGACCGGAGCATGGAGAACGAGGGGGGAGCGGCGTCGGAGGAGGTTGGCTTGTAGATGCTATGCGTGTGTGCTCGTCAATTTTTTTTCTTATGCGCCCACCACAAAAAAGAAAATAAACAGGAGGATGATGGAAATTGTAACACGAACCCACGGTGTTAGAATAGTTTAGGTGGAGCGACGGCGCATTGGAATGAGGAGAAATCGGGGACCTCTTTCCCTTTCTTGCCGAAAGGAGGCGCGCGCGGGACGGTGGCCACCTGGCTATACCCAGCACAAACCTGACGTTTCTAACATTCGGTGTTTTAGCGTGTTTAGCAATATCGCAAGGCCCTGTGAGGATTCTGTGGTATTGTAATATCATATATATAAGTTAGATATAAAGACTTAGTAGTGTTTTATGCATGACGGTTCGGCATGCGGTGTGAAGCTCATAAACACCACCTTCGGCCTCGGCAACACCGTGGCCTAGGCGATCGTGCCCGCATTTGTCTACAAATGTAAATCTACAGTTGCGTGACGCGTGTTGAATATACCCTTCATTTGCCCTCGAAAGATTAATTAATGCATTTGCGGTCAGCATCATATAAAGAGCAGGTGTCATGTTGACGGGCATTTCGCATATGAGATCAAGTGAGCCTTCAGAACCTTTTACTACGAACCGCTTATTTCCAAATTCCGTAAACATTTGCGAGAAGACGGATGCTTTGATGTAATGGAATAAAATAACTCTATTTAGGTCTTTCGGGGCGTGCACTAGCAGGTGACGCGCCGCTCCCACGTCGGAAAATACAGGATTGAAAGAATGCAATGAAGTGGGCGACAGCTTGTGGCCGATGACTACGAAGCCGCTCTTTGACATATTCAAAATAAATAGACTGCAAAATATATACGTTATGGTGCGCCAAGAATTTTATCACAGTATTGGCACGATCTACGAATTTTACATATTTTTGCCTGAAAAAGCTGCTTTAGCTCGAGTATTGTATGGTGCGGCTAAATGATACGAAAGAATGTTTCCTCACAAGAACCTTTCCTTTTAAATAGCGCTTCCCATGATTTGGTGACAAATCGCGCATCAAAATGTTTTTCACAAACAAAATTTGTGTTTGCAGCTCGTGATTTTTCCGTGGAATAGCAGTGGCCACATTTTCAAGCGGCCCCTGTCCTTCGGAGCAGCGAAAAAGCAAATTTTCTCCGTGCGCGATTTGTAGCCCGTGATGCATCGCGGGAAAGAGCACTTCTTGCCCATCTGGACAATATAAGTTGTGTAAATAAGGACACGGTGAACAAGGATAAGCTATTTCAAATAGGCTAGCATTTAGGCGGCAGGCGTTTTGACTGGCGCACGTATGTACACGAATGGGGCCTCGTCTGACTTGGGTGTTCAGGCTCGTTCACACCGGCGACTAGCAACGGTCGCGCGACCGTTTGCGACTGGCGGTCAAAGAGCGACTGAAAGCGACCGATGTTCACACCGGCGTGTGACCTATATGCGCCGCCACGTAGAATTTACGTCTGCTCGTATACAGCTTCCATTGCCTTTGCCCCGTAAAATAGGCTGACGTCCTGTTCCTGCGCACCTGATTGATTCAGAGGTTTGCGACTGCAGTCGCGCGACTGAAAAATCGAGCAGCGAGCGACTGAGCCACAGCAGTCGCTTTGCGACCAAAACGGCCATTTGCGACCGTTTGCGACCAGCCGCTTTGCGACTAACTTAGTCGCGCGATCGTTGCTAGTCGCCGGTGTGAACGAGCCTTTAGTTTTAACGGGTCAGACAGTGACGTCACGGAATATGGTGTCACTCTCAATCCCTTCCATTCCCGAAAGAAGAAACTGGAAAGCAAATGGTTAGGACGTTGAAAAGGAAACGGGCACGGCCATTTCACGTTTGTGCACCCAGAGCAGGGCACAAAGTTCTGCTACTGAAACGAACAGCATGTCTTTGACGAATAACGAGAGGTAGAATCAGAATGGCACATGGTGAGTCATGATGTATTGGTCGGCAAACGGACGTTAACCTTCACTACCACGCGCCAGCCAGCACGTGTAAACGTTGCAAAGGCGGCTGAACAACTAACACCGTGGGCGGCTGCTTGAATGCATGCGATATGTTGCATGCACAGCCACAACCCATGAAAGGAATTTCTAACCTACCATTGTCAAATGTGTTGCTTTCTTCTTACAAGCATCATATAGAGAGACGTCAACCCCCCTCACCCCCGCTTTCTTTTTCAGGAACAACAAGAGCTTGATTTGGGCGAGTTGGTTCATGCTGAATATCGTGAGTACACGATATTCAGCATGAATAACCTTGTCTTATGGAATACAGGACTGCATTCCTTGCAATGTATAGCCATATGGCTACCATACCCATTCTTGACGTTGTACGCATGCTGCCTAGCTCGATCATTAAAACATTGCCCCGTTTGACCTATATATAATTTTCCACAGGTTAACGGTATCTCATAGACAACATTTGATTGGCATTCTGTGAAGCTGTGCTCATGACGTATATTACATGGTCGATCAATCTTCTTGCAATTCAGGACACACACTTTTGAAAGCTTGCACGGGGCGGAAAACAACAAATTAATATCATACCTGGTTGCTATTTTCTTTAAGCTGTGAGACACCTTATGTACATAGGGTATGACATGCAATGGTCTTTGATCATTTTGTTTTCCCTTTGGTCCCGTGTTTTGGCGCTTTACTCTCTGTAGGAGGCTTTCGAAAACGGGTACGACGACGCTGTTGGGGTAGCCAGCAGCTTTTAGTTTATCAATCTGCGTAGTGAGACTAGCCTCAGCCTTGTGCTCACATGACTTATGAAGGGCGGCCTGAATACACGTGGTGGCAATGCCTCTTTTAATTACCTTTGAATGGCCACTGTCAAAAAAGAGGACATTCTTAGCGCTTCTAGGTTGATAGCACCAGCAAGTATGCCTATTGTCAGAGAATGAAATGAGAACGTCTAAATATTGTATGCACTTGTCTTTTGGCAATTCAAATGTGAAATTGAGCGCCCATGAGTGCTCTTTGAAGACATTAAGCACGGCCGTAACTTTATCATTAAAACACATTTGTCCGCTCTCTTCAACAAGCACAAGGTAGTCGTCAACATAACGATACACTCGGCGTACAGGCACACATGCAAGGCTCGCAGAAATGCGGTTGTCTATTACGGATAAAAAGATGTCACAAAGAAGTGGGGCTAGTGATGAACCTATACATATGCCGTTGCGTTGTATTAAGAATTGCCCATCGTGGGAATACTTTTTTCTTTTTGACTAACTCAGTTCGGGTCTGCCACGGTGGACCAGTAGCTAAGGTGCTCGGCTGCTGACCCGAAGGTCGCGGGCACGGTGTTCCATTGTCGCGGGTTTGATTCCGGCCGCGGCGGTCGCATTTCGGTAGAGGCGAAATGGTAGGGGCCTGTGCGATGTCAGTGCACGTTAAAGAACACCAGATGATCGAAATTTCCGGAGCTTTCCACTGCGGCGTCTCTCATAATCATATCGTGGTTTTGGGACGTAAAACACCAAATGTTATTATTAACCCAGTTCGTCGCGGCGGCCTCAACCAATTTGCCACGGTGGCCTTATTTGTGCATGAGCTAAAACGTTTTTGAAATTCGTGTTCACCTGCAAACTCATTATCGCTGTTCGCAGAAGCTATATTTCCTATGTATTTCCATCTTTCGGCTACCGCCACTGAATTCCTTGATGTTGTGCATTTACTTTCAAATCAGATTGATATGTGCGGTTACCCTGATAAAAAAGGAACGGCCAGCAGTTGAAGAGTTGTCGCAAATGCATCTTTGTAAGCGACGCTGCCCTCGTTGAAGCGACTGACCTGAAGCCTCGATACACCCAGCGCAGCCTGTCGGAAAAAACGCGAAGCGCGTCCCCAT
Organism: Rhipicephalus sanguineus; assembly: GCF_013339695.2. Classification (NCBI taxonomy): domain Eukaryota; kingdom Metazoa; phylum Arthropoda; class Arachnida; order Ixodida; family Ixodidae; genus Rhipicephalus; species Rhipicephalus sanguineus. The sequence continues at coordinate 44,060 of NW_023614733.1, forward strand.
GTTCGGCGAGGAGGCTGCGCGGCGGAGGTGGAACGTCGGTACACCTAACCTATTCTAACACCGTGCATAGGAGGTTGGCTTGTGGACGCTAGGCGCGCTCCCTCCTAATTTTTTTCTCCAAGGTGTAAGCGCCAGGTTGGAGATCATTCTGTTCTTCTCATTTGTGTCGGAAATTCTGAAAGCTTCGTGACGTCAAAATGAGAAAAGAACTGGAAATAGATGGTGCGCTGCTTGCCGAGCTCCCGCCAATCAACGGCGGCTGAAATGAATAGTCCATTACATGGATACATCGAGAACAGCTCCCTCAGGGACGTGTTGTATTTTATGTCCAGATTCCCCGTTCATAATAACAGAAAAGACAAGCGACGGCGCGCCGCAATTATAGAGCGGCGGCGGCGGCGCACACCGCTACTCTCAACGCGAGCGCGGGAAGAGCCCATGAGGACGACCCACTAGAAGGCACTAGAGAGCGCAACCCATTGTGTACATTATATATATATATATATATATATATATATATATATATATATATATATATATATATATATATATATATATATATTTGATAGAGCATCGAGACTGACGCTCCCACGTTTAAATATAAATATATACCCTATAAAGTGGACGGGGGGATGGCCGCCGCGGTAGCTCAGTTGGTAGAGCATCGGACGCGTTATTCGAAGGTCGCAGGTTCGGTCCCTGCCCGCGGCAAGCTATCTTTTCGTCCACTTTTCTTTCTTCACATTTACCTTACATTTACTACTAAAAACATCCCCTATACTTTCTTGGCATTATTGTCTGTTAGTGCTCAGTGATATTGTGTATAACAAAGAACACGAGCCCTTAGAATTAACACTTCTTTCCTTCATTCATAGCGAGGGTCTCGTTCTGGCAGACTTGATGCTTTCAGGTGGTATGCGAGGGATTATTGGTCAGCTGCCAGCTCGTAATAAGTTCACGTTCTACGTGACGCCAACAGGCAGAAAAAGAGTGTTCCACACTCGCCGTCATGGCTACTGGCGGCGCTGACTGACGCTCCCACGTTTAAATATACATATATACCCTATAAAGTGGACGGGGGGATGGCCGCCGCGGTAGCTCAGTTGGTAGAGCATCGGACGCGTTATTCGAAGGTCGCAGGTTCGGTCCCTGCCCGCGGCAAGCTATCTTTTCGTCCACTTTTCTTTCTTCACATTTACCTTACATTTACTACTAAAAACATCCCCTATACTTTCCTTGGCATTATTGTCTGTTAGTGCTCAGTGATATTGTGTATAACAAAGAACACGAGCCCTTAGAATTAACACTTCTTTCCTTCATTCATAGCGAGGGTCTCGTTCTGGCAGACTTGATGCTTTCAGGTGGTATGCGAGGGATTATTGGTCAGCTGCCAGCTCGTAATAAGTTCACGTTCTACGTGACGCCAACAGGCAGAAAAAGAGTGTTCCACACTCGCCGTCATGGCTACTGGCGGCGCTGACTGACGCTCCCACGTTTAAATATACATATATACCCTATAAAGTGGACGGGGGGATGGCCGCCGCGGTAGCTCAGTTGGTAGAGCATCGGACGCGTTATTCGAAGGTCGCAGGTTCGGTCCCTGCCCGCGGCAAGCTATCTTTTCGTCCACTTTTCTTTCTTCACATTTACCTTACATTTACTACTAAAAACATCCCCTATACTTTCCTTGGCATTATTGTCTGTTAGTGCTCAGTGATATTGTGTATAACAAAGAACACGAGCCCTTAGAATTAACACTTCTTTCCTTCATTCATAGCGAGGGTCTCGTTCTGGCAGACTTGATGCTTTCAGGTGGTATGCGAGGGATTATTGGTCAGCTGCCAGCTCGTAATAAGTTCACGTTCTACGTGACGCCAACAGGCAGAAAAAGAGTGTTCCACACTCGCCGTCATGGCTACTGGCGGCGCTGACTGACGCTCCCACGTTTAAATATACATATATACCCTATAAAGTGGACGGGGGGATGGCCGCCGCGGTAGCTCAGTTGGTAGAGCATCGGACGCGTTATTCGAAGGTCGCAGGTTTGGTCCCTGCCCGCGGCAAGCTATCTTTTCGTCCACTTTTCTTTCTTCACATTTACCTTACATTTACTACTAAAAACATCCCCTATACTTTCCTTGGCATTATTGTCTGTTAGTGCTCAGTGATATTGTGTATAACAAAGAACACGAGCCCTTAGAATTAACACTTCTTTCCTTCATTCATAGCGAGGGTCTCGTTCTGGCAGACTTGATGCTTTCAGGTGGTATGCGAGGGATTATTGGTCAGCTGCCAGCTCGTAATAAGTTCACGTTCTACGTGACGCCAACAGGCAGAAAAAGAGTGTTCCACACTCGCCGTCATGGCTACTGGCGGCGCTGACTGACGCTCCCACGTTTAAATATACATATATACCCTATAAAGTGGACGGGGGGATGGCCGCCGCGGTAGCTCAGTTGGTAGAGCATCGGACGCGTTATTCGAAGGTCGCAGGTTCGGTCCCTGCCCGCGGCAAGCTATCTTTTCGTCCACTTTTCTTTCTTCACATTTACCTTACATTTACTACTAAAAACATCCCCTATACTTTCCTTGGCATTATTGTCTGTTAGTGCTCAGTGATATTGTGTATAACAAAGAACACGAGCCCTTAGAATTAACACTTCTTTCCTTCATTCATAGCGAGGGTCTCGTTCTGGCAGACTTGATGCTTTCAGGTGGTATGCGAGGGATTATTGGTCAGCTGCCAGCTCGTAATAAGTTCACGTTCTACGTGACGCCAACAGGCAGAAAAAGAGTGTTCCACACTCGCCGTCATGGCTACTGGCGGCGCTGACTGACGCTCCCACGTTTAAATATACATATATACCCTATAAAGTGGACGGGGGGATAGCAAGAATGACAACATAACATCGATAGCAAGAATGACAACATAAGATAGCGGTCACACGCAGTCGACGTAGATTCATGCGCGCACATTTGGGACTCGTGGCAGCGAAGTCAGGTTACACAGAGTAAGATAGATTGCACACGCAGTTGATATGGCATTACACACTAGTGATATGACAGAATTATTGGATTGCACGTCACATGGAGGAAAAGGAGGGGGGGGGATGACATCAGATCTGCGCTTTATCTATTTTTTTCGCGGGAACGTAGTCACATGCTAGCATTAAACTGCAAACAGTCTGAGATCGCAAACAGAAAATCTACGCAGCACTAAGATCAATTTTTACTTTTTAACTTCTCCTGAAGTATGCTTCAAACACATCAAGGTCACTACGAGAAGAAACTAAAACAACTAAAAAAATGCTATGCTACACTCATTCTCCCTCGTTGTACCAATCGTCGTCATGGAAACCGCAACCTCTTGTTCGTCCGACGCTGCAACCGAGAAGCCAGCTACTTCAATCAACTATTGCGTGGATTTTGCAGCCACTCGAGGAAAGTCTTCTTCGTGGACCACGGATTTCAGTACCTGCCCCCAGGCCGTGTTCTAGCCGCCGACGGCCTTCACCCAAGTTTTGAAGGCGTCGCACTCATGGCCAGCCATATCCGTGAACTTTTCTTCACACACACTGGTAACAATGTATCACTGTGGCGTGATTTCGCATCGTGTGTCCTCCACAGCGGTGCCGCCCAGACTTCTCCTAGAACGTGCTCCGCTCAGCCTTCCCTAGACGTCGACCACTGGCCTCCAGTCTTGAACCACCGTGACCTTCCCGGTGCCGGCCGTACTTCTTCTGGAACGCGCTACCGTCAACCCTCAGCAGACGCCAACAAGGACCTTTCAGTCCCAAGCCATCGCAGCCGTCAGGGTTCCAGCCGTACCCCTCCAAGTAAGAACGGTTCTTTAACTTCCCCAGGCACCAGCCGCCGCTCTCCCGTCACAAACAGTCGCCACCTTCACGAGGGAGGCACACAGACCACTTCGTCTTTGGGCCGCCGCTACCCTTCCCGGAAGAACCCCGCTTGTGACAAAGCCGCCCATTGACTGCCGATTCCTGTTAACTCTGTACAGCATCTTCCTTCTAGGACATTCTTAAGGGCTAGAAAAATTGCCGAGAAAGGCATCCGCTCTGAACTGCATGTAACCGCACTGTCGACGTACCTGAATGCTTCTGCAGTACCGAAAGGCTTACAGCTAAGACTGAAGCCGGCCACTTGCGACCTTTCTGAGTCGAACAAAGCCGATTGGCAAAGGGTACTAAGCAACGCCTCTTTGGAATTACTGCGTAATGTTGTTAACCATTACAAATCGTGTACGATGCGTCTACATAGCGAAGAAAGCCGCTTCACGTCACAGTTAACGCCATGTGAATTAGAATGCCTGGCAGCATTTAAACAGAATAACAAGAAAAACTTATGCACGCTCAAACACAATAAATTTATTCGGGACGGTATAGACCCTCCTATATGTATTGCTAACATAGATACTGTTCCTACTGAACCATCACTCAGAAGCAGACCAACTGAACCAAGCGACAGTGTTGTTAACCTTTCAATGTTTGTTCTTTCTGGTGCTCACATATCGGCCTTATCGAAGGGTCTTACCTTTCGCCCAAGCTCTGGTGGATTCAATGAATTTCAGCTTTTAAAAGACCTTGACACTCTGCTCGAACCATGCGCCTAAGAGAGTACTTCCATAACCGTGAAAATCCTAGTGACGCTAAACTATCTATGCCCTCATACAAACACTGGACCCCACCAGCGCAACGTGATAAATGTCTAGATTTGTATATAAGTGCAGTGCAACGTGAAATACTCGAGGCGTACAAGACCCGCGTCCGTTACCGACAGAATATGACTAAGGAAGAAAAAACAGCGCTTGAAGAGCTTTCAAATAATCATGATATCGTCATTAAACCCGCAGATAAGGGAGGAGCGATTGTTGTTCTCAATAAGAGTGATTATATCATGGAAGCGATCAGACAACTCTCGGATATCACTTTTTATAAACCCCTCGCAACCGACCCAACCGATAACTTTAGGTCCATTTTGATAGATCAGCTCACAAAATTACTAAAGCAGAAAAAACTAGACAAAAAAACCGTTAGGTCTCTCATACCGCTCAGTCCCGTGGCTGGTAGGTTTTACTTGCTACCAAAGATTCACAAACAAGGTAACCCAGGCCGTCCGATCATTTCCGGTGTGAACACTACAACGGAAAACCTTTCACGCTATGTAGACTCCCTTATTAACCAGATTCCTGGAACATTTCCGTCATTCGTAAAGGATACCAATAGTTTTCTCCAAGATATATTACACCTTACCATTCCGCATAATTCAATCCTTGTAACTCTCGACGTCACCTCGCGTTACACTAACATACCGCATGCCGATGGGATTTCAGCAGTACTTAAAGCGTATGAAGACTGTCGTGTCGAAAAGCCTGTAGATATTGAAACCCTGGGATCGCTGCTAAAGCTTATTCTTGAACTTAATAACTTCGAATTCAATGATAACCATTACGTTCAGTTGAGCGGTACTTAGATGGGAACCCGAATAGGTCCGAATTATGCTAATATTTTTATGGGTATTTTGGAGAATGATCTCTTATCCAGCACTGACATGCAGCCTTTCTTTTATAAGCGATTCATTGATGATATCTTCTTGATTTGGACATATGGGGAGCAAAACCTCTTGAAATTTATAGATGCGTTTAATCATTTCTACCCGCCAATCAAGCTGTCGCATAGTTACTCGTCACTTTCGGTAAACTTTCTAGACGTCACTGTGTCGCTATGCGAAGGAAAACTGCTGACTAAATTATATCGTAAACCTACTGATAAAAGCCCGCTTCTGCATTTCAAGAGCAGCCATGTACGACATTGCAAGACCGCCATTCCCTATAGTCAGGCCCATCGCTTCAAACGACTGTGCTCCAACCGCGAGGATTTCATAGCTAATTGCGAACAACTTAAAACTTCTCTCACTAAACGGCAATATCCATCGGCTTTAATCGATGAGGCAATAGGTCGAGCAGACAAATTAAATACAGCGGAAATTCTCAGGGGGAACCGTTTGCCCGAAAAACAGAATAGCACCAACCTCGTACTAACACACTCAGCATCAGCCCCAAAGGTACACTCTATATTAAAACGCCACTACAATATCCTTGTCAAGAAGTACACGTTGCTGGGCTAGTCGGTTCATGTCTAAGTACAAGCCACAAAGTATGGCAGTTTCTTGCGCGAGGAAATAACGAGGGAAGGGGTCCAGGGGAGCGCAAACTTTCGACTGTTTATTCAAGAGAAAGTGCAACCAAATATATAGGCACAGACATGCGCAGCAAACTACGCACACAGCGAGCGCATACCACCCTAATCACAACCTCTGATCTATGAACTTGCGCTCTGCCTGCGAAAGGGACAATGAAGTGTCACTGATACACATGGAACCTCGTGCTTTGATATGATATGCCTCCAACAACTCTCGAGGGTAATGTTGGCACACAACCTAAAGAAGGTTGTGTGCCAACATTACCCTGCAGAACATTACCCTGCAGAGGTGTCACGCGTGTTGGCTTTATTCGCCTCGGTCTACAAAAGAATTGCTGCCATATGAGTCGGCACATTCCAAAACTGTGAAAAGGGCTATAGCTAAACATTGCCTAGAGTCTGCACTTGCAAGGTCGTGCTCGCACGTGATGCAGAAGGGTTTTCAAAACCAATTGGATCGTCTGTCCTTGGCTGGTTTCCCTCGCACGCTCCTCATCGCCGTCGCCGAGTCGCTCCTCCAGAAGTTCAAGAGTGAACACCACGGTTCTGGGGTAGAGCAAGAGCGGAGAACGGTGAGACCTGAGGCCGTGCCGTATATGCACCGGGTGGCACACAATCTAAAGAAGGTTGCTAACAGACACGGCGTGCCAATTGTTTTTTCTGCGCCGCGGAAGCTGGCTCAGCTATGCCCACGTATCCTATCTGATGGGAGCAAGAAAGGTGGCTGCGGCAAGAAGCACGCAAAGTCGTACACAAAATGTGCCACCGGTGTTGTGTATGAATTTCCGCTAACCTGTGGCAAGACGTATGTCGGCCAGACGGGAAGGTGCGTGAATGAGCGTGCGCGGGAACACGAGCTTTCACTAAAAGGTAAAGATGGGGCACATTTGCCGACCCACTGCAGTTCACATAAGTGTGAGCCGTGTTTGAATAAGATTCAGATTCTGGGTAGAAGCGGGGACACCACGGCTCGAGAGTTGTTGGAGGCATATCATATCAAAGCACGAGGTTCCATGTGTATCAGTGACACTTCATTGTCCCTTTCGCAGGCAGAGCGCAAGTTCATAGATCAGATGTTGTGATTAGGGTGGTATGCGCTCGCTGTGTGCCTAGTTTGCTGCGCATGTCTGTGCCTATATATTTGGTTGCACTTTCTCTTGAATAAACAGTCGAAAGTTTGCGCTCCCCTGGACCCCTTCCCTCGTTATTTCCTCGCGCAAGAAACAGCCATACTTTGTGGCTTGTACTTATACAATATCCTTGCCCAAAGCGAACATCTCAAGAGTATTTTTCCTGAACCACCTCGCATTGTGTACCGACGGTCTAAAAATCTCCGAGATTTATTAACGTCATCGAAAGTAAATAAGCCCGAAATAACTGGCTGTGCACCCTGCAACAAATCACGTTGGAAGGTGTGCGTACATATGCAAACGACACAGAAAGCCAATAGCACGTTCTCAGACTTCTCCCTTAACATTCGAGGTTCATTTAATTGCGACAGTTCTAACGTTATATACATGCTTGAGTGTACCGTCTGCAAAAAACAGTACATAGGCCAAACGGAAACTTCATTTAGAATACGCTTTAACAACCATAGATCGCATTCCAATAAGCTTCCTAGCCTACCATTATCAAAACACATTCGTTTACCTGGACATTCTTTTGAAAATATTCGGGCCACTATACTTGAGTCAGGCTTTCGCTCTCATCATGATCGTGAAGCCCGCGAGTCTTACCTAATCTGTAAGTTTAACGCCGTCTCATCCGGTATCAACGAAAGAACAGGCACACTTACAAGCGTTCCCACTCAGCACTATTAATCATAACCGGGTCTTCAACGGGATAGGCAGCTCTGTTTCTAATATCGCTCGTGTTTCTTCTACGGTTACGTTGGTAATCACCCACTATTTTTCAGCTTTCATACCAGACTACGTGTATACGTACCGAGTTGTGTGCATCATGTACGGTGTCTGTGCTGTTTTTTTAGTTTTCTTTTTTAGTTGTTTTAGTTTCTTCTCGTAGTGACCTTGATGTGTTTGAAGCGTACTTCAGGAGAAGCTAAAAAGTAAAAATTGATCTTAGTGCTGCGTAGATTTTCTGTTTGCGATCTCAGACTGTTTGCAGTTTAATGCTAGCATGTGACTACGTTCCCGCGAAAAAAATAGATAAAGCGCAGATCTGATGTCATCCCCCCCTCCTTTTCCTCCATGTGACGTGCAATCCAATAATTCTGTCATATCACTAGTGTGTAATGCCATATCAACTGCGTGTGCAATCTATCTTACTCTGTGTAACCTGACTTCGCTGCCACGAGTCCCAAATGTGCGCGCATGAATCTATGTCGACTGTGTGTGACCGCTATCTTATGTTGTCATTCTTGCTATCGATAAGTTCTTTGAAACTATGTACTTTAAGCGTGTTTATAAGGAAACCCACCGCGATGTACTTGTTACTTTGGCAAAGTCTGGTCCACCAGACGAAACGTTAGTAAAAATATACAGTGCCGAATCAACGAAAGTCGTAGTTTCTTTCTTCGTTCCTTATTCTATCGGGGTCCGCGTGATTCTCTTCCCACTACTATATATATATATATATATATATATATATATATATATATATATATATATTGTAATGACAAAAAGCGGGAACAGAGCTTGGGCCCTCGCGCTCGGGCAGCGCGAAGGAAAGAAGGAAGACGAAGCAGATGGTAGAACAGCCAGCCACAGGAACGTTTTCGAAGCCGTATGCGATTTTCTACGGGAGACAAAGCGAATTGCGTATTAGTTTATTTAATTTCATTTGATTTTTCATTCATACTGTCTTCAAAATATATATATATATATATATATATATATATATATATATATATATATATATATATATATAATTTTTTTCTAGCCTTGAATATTAGTGTGAGTTTTTCCTTACATATCCTTTTTATAAACATATTTGAACTGTAAAACAATTTTATCTCAAAAATAAGGTGCCGCCCGTTTCATGGCCGATCCCCCGCAGTGGGTTGCGCCAGGTCGCCAAGGTCCAACCAACCAACCAAAAGCCAGCCCAGCGAACGGGCGTTGCGTCTATTTGTCTCCTCCTTGACAATGGCGCAGTCTACGACCATCGAACCGTAAGCGCGAACCTCGTTCATGGCACCCGCCAGCGGGCAGCAGCAGCACTAAGCGCGACTTGAGGACGGCGTCCAGGCCTCCTCGGCACCTGCTCACTTGCCGCCGCTGCAGCCACCGTTCGGGGACGGCGTCTAGGCCTCCTCGGCGGCTCCACACCAATTCGCCGACGCCGTGACACCAGTTCACGACAAGGGACGCCGTCCACGCGTCCTTAGCCATGGATCCTACCACCATGAGCACCGGAACCGCTGCATACTCCGCAGCCGCGATTCCTGGCTCGTCGGCCGCTGCACCCAACAACGGCCCGGAGCTCTTGCACGTCCTCACGAAATTATCACGTCAGCTCAACCGCATCACGTCGTTAAGCTCCGGTTTCTCGCCTGCCGCTTCGTCATCGCAGGCTATCAGGTCAGTACCGGAGTACCGCGGCTTCCAGGACGACGTTTTCTTGTGGATCGACACCATCAGTTCTCTCGGCACCCTCCATGCCTGGCCAGACCATCGGAAATGGCTGGTGGCCATCGGCCACCTTCGCGGTGCGGCCAAGGCATGGCACGCCTACGAAGGCATCAGGCAGCAATCATGGCCTGAATGGTGTGCCAGACTCACCAGTCTCTTTCGTCCTCTTTCCCACGAGTGTGACCCTATCTCTTTAGACACATTCTCTACCGCGGATGGGGGCTGTGAGGCACACCACCTCGACGGTGCAGATCGGGCTCGCGAGGCGCAGCGCGCCCCTGGTACAGCTGTCTCCTGTAGCTGCTCCACGGACAGCTTCGGGGAGTGCCCTGCTGCAGTCATCGACACTGGCCTCAAAGTGTACTCCTCCCTAAAGGTGTCAGACTCCGCGTCAATACCTGTCCCACAACGACCCTTGACAGAGATCAAGATCGTCTCCAAGCCACAGCAGCCGGCCTCCACGTTGGCCAGCGCTAGATTGCCTGGAGGCGTCGGGCTACTGTGTGACGACGGCACCTCCCTCACTACCAACCGGAGACGAAGCACTAGCCACCACTCCCGGTTTGGCTCACTATCAGAAGCCGCATCATCCCCGGACATCACCGCAGTCATTGGCCGAGTGTGCGGACGCTCGCCACTTGCCAAGCAATGTCATCCTAAAAGAAGCGCACGTGACCATCCCGCGTGAGGCCGAAGACCAGCCTGTGCAGCCCATCTTCACAGCTGATGACACGGCTTCTGACGAGGACGGCTTGACTGCACGCGGCATTTTAATAAGTACCAACTCGAGCACCAGCACATCACAAATACTGCAAGAGCACGACTTGCCTATCAAGACAGTGCGTGAACTCGGCCCTGGGTTGCCGCAGATGTTTAGCGAGACGTCCAGTCGCCCCTTGACGCACGGCGAACAGCGCAGACGTCCCCGCTCAGTGGCCGTACTACATTTACAATGTTCTGCCCTGTCCTCCCAACTGCCACTGCATAGTCGTCACGACAACCTGCAATCGATGCGTCCACTCCGCGTCAGCCAGTGCGACCTGCTGGCGCCATATTCTGCAGCTTACCACATTAACTCCCAGCGTGGACGAGACCTGCAAAGACCACCCCGACCCAGCCAGAGTCGGCCACAAGAATGTTTGGCTTTTCAGCAGGACAAGTCACGGTGCACACAAGACCGACCGCCGTGGCACAGCCAATGCCGCCCTCCAGAGACAATTTCGGCAGCTCCGCGTGCTCGCAGTCGTGGCCGAGTGTAATGACAAAAAGCGTGAACAGAGCTTGGGCCCTCGCGCTCGGGCAGCGCGAAGAAAAGAAGATAGAACAGCCAGCCCAGCGAACGGGTGTTGTGTCTATTTGTCTCCTCCTTGACTATATATATATATATATATCTGACGAAGGCTGGCCCACCAGCCGGAACGTTAATAAAACTACATTTCGTACGCGAGTCCTTCTTTTCACCAATCTATATATATATATATATATATATATATATATATATATATATATATATATATATATATATATATATATATATATATATATATATATATCCACGCCCGCTTCTTCTTTTATTTTGACGTATTCGGGTTTGACAAGAAAGGGCGGTTATCAACGCTCGACGCTCACCGCGCCGCAGGGTTCGAGAAGCTTCGCGAGTGTGGTAGATCGTTTTTCGTAAGGAAATGCCAGCAGCACTAAAGAAAGCAGAAGAAGCTGAGCCAAGAAAAAAAGAGACAGGGACAGGTAGGATGCTGGGCTAACAACTGACTTTAATTCGATGAAGACGCGAACAACAAACCGATATGAGCATGCGCAGCAACAACCGTGAATCACTAACAGGCAACCTATCACCTATCACTGTCAAGAAATCGGACCTCCTTGTCATTCAAGAACAAGATCGTTTTGTTAAGATTGCACGCAGGACGCGAATAGTCTAGATTATTCCAGTGCTTGCGCGAAAACCAGTGATAAGACTGGAAAGTGCGATACGTAATGTATAAAAGACGGCGCATCCCATCCATGAGCACTTGATCGACGGTCGACGCTCTGTTCGCCGCTATAAGTGTATTGTTGTAGTTGACTTTCAGTTTCCCGGCCACAAGTTTGGCCAAATAAACAGTTTCATCTCGGACGTGCTGACTGCTGTCTTCGTCGACGTCACGACCACGTGACATCTGGTGGAGGTGCTGCTTCATGAAACGGACGCCACCGCGGGGTGCTGAAGACGACGGCAAGGAAAACCCGGATCGTCCAACAAGCCGCAGGCAGAAGGGACTGCAGCCAGAGCACGGGCTCCTTCCCGAAAAAGCCAGGCAGCCGCAGATTCCAACATCGACCGCAGCGACGATGACTGACCCCGTCAGTCACCTTCTTCGGCAGCCCAAGGAGCCGCCAACCCTACGCGGAACGTCGTTCGTAGACCCGGAAACCTGGCTTGAAACATACGACCGTGTCGCCGCCTTTAACAACTGGAGCAATGAAGACAAGCTGCGTCACGTCTACTTCTACCTCGAAGACGCGGCAAGAACCTGGTTTGAGAATCGGGAGTCCTCACCGCAGACCTGGGATCTTTTCCGCAGCGCATTCCAGCATACGTTCACCAGTGTCGTCCACAGGGAAAGGGCCGCTTCTTTACTGGAGACCCGGGTGCAGCTGCCAAACGAAAACGTAACAGTCTTCACGGAAGAGATGACTCGACTTTTCCGTCAGGCCGATGCTGCGATGGCTGAAGACAAAAAAGTTCGCCTGCTCATGCGGGGTGTAAAACAAGAACTTTTCGCGGGACTTGTCCGCAACCCGCCCACGACGGTCGCCGAATTCCTCATCGAGGCTACGACTATTGAAAAGACACTCGACATGCGGGCGAAACAGTACAACCGCTCGTCGCTGTCTGCAACCTATTCCGAAGTGCACTCACTAGCCACCGACGACTTGCGCGAAACCGTCCGTGCGATCGTGCGGGAGGAGTTGCACAAGCTGTTACCTTCGCCGCAGCCTCAAGTGGATTCTATCGCACACATTGTCCGCGAGGAAATCCAACAGTCATTGGGTGTTCCTCAGCCGGCACCGCCGCAGCTTCAAGCAATGAGTTATGCTGCTGCAGCCCGACACAACGCCCCCCTCCTCGCCCGCGTCAAGACGCCGCGCGGCGCTGCCCCAGCAGTTCCGCCGCCAGGCACCACCGCCGCCACCACCGACGTCATACCGCCCGCCAACCGGCCAGCGATACACGCCGAGGAAGACCGACGTTTAGCGCGCCCCTGACCATCGTCCATTCTGCTGCCACTGCGGAGAAGCCGGCCACACCTACCGCCGCTGCCAGTGCCGACAGATGGGACTGCGCGGATTCGCCATCGACGCGCCGCGTCCACAGCAGGGTGAACGACCACGTGACATCGCCGACTATCTGGCAGGAGCGCAGTGGACCCCCTGAGGACCTTCCCGATCGCCATCGCCAGGCCGCTACGTCTCTCCCCAACGTCGACGATACACTGGCCCAACCCGGGGCCGGTCACATAGCCCGCATCCGGAAAACTAAGGGCAGCAACCGATGGAGGTGCGGTTGCTGTACGACGACATACCGAAGATCCTCCGCCGGCGACGACGACGCCACGACGAAACCTTCAGGACACGACGAGAACCAGACGGAGCCCTGACGACGAAATATCGCGGACGGAAGTAGACCTGACGACGCAACGCGGAAGCAGCGGAACAAACCGTCGTAGCTGTGATCCGACGCCACGACCTAACTGCAACGCAAGACGACGAACTAGAGACCTCGACGTTCTTATCGACGGCCATAGCGTCACAGCCCTCGTCGACACCGGAGCCGACTATTCTGTCATCAGTGGACCGTTCGCCAGGAGACTGAAGAAAGTTAGGACAGCCTGGGAAGGCCCCGAAATCCGGACAGCTGGAGGTCACCTCGTAACGCCGGAGGGAATCTGCACAGCGAGACTCACCATTAACAACCGCCTTTATCCCGCGAACTTCGTGGTGCTGCAGCATTGCTCGAGAGATGTCATCCTTGGTATGGACTTAGGCCTTCATGGTGCAGTCATCGACGTAAGCTCCAAGTCGGTAACACTGTCCACGGAAAAGGCGCTACCGCCGCACACTCCGCCAAGAAAGCACGCCTTGAATGTGCTGGAAGGCCAGGTCACCATTCCTCCTCGCTCCAGCGTCATCATTTCCCTCGGCACTTAGAAATCAGCAGACCTGGAAGGCATCGTTGAAGGCGTCCAGCACCACTTGATTAACCGCACAATTTGCGTCGCAAGAGGAGTAGCCGAGCTGCGGGCAGGGAAAGCAGCAGTTATGGTCACGAATTTCAGCAACGAATACGTGAGCAAAGGCACGAGGGTCGCCTACACCGAAGAAATCGTAGAAGCCAGCAATGCTTTCGGCCTCACAGATTCTCCCGAGCCTACACCGACGAATGAAGCTCCGCAACCAGCTTTCGACGTCAATCCCAGCCTTCCGAAGCACAAACAAGAAAAGCTCAAAACCCTGCTCGTGCAATACAAGGACTGTTTTTCGTCATCATCAAGAGTTTGGCAGGACCCCGTGGCAAAACATCGCATCATAACAAGGAAAGTGCCAGACCACTCCGTCAGAGCCCGTACAGAGTTTCGACGAGAGAACGCGAGGCCGTGAAGAAACAGGTCGACGAAATGCTACGCGACGACATCATCCAGCCGTCGAAGAGTCCGTGGGCATACCCCGTGGTGCTAGTGAAGAAGAAGGATGGGACTCTACGTTTTTGCGTCAATTACCTTCGCCCGAACAAAGTCACGAAGAAGGACGTGTATCCCCTTCCTCGGATAGACGACACCCTGGATCGATTACACAACGCAAAGTACTTTTCGTCGATGGACCTCAAAACCGGTTACTGGAGAATAGAAGCCGACGAGAGGGACCGATAAAAGGCTGCCTTTATAACACCAGACCGCCTGTTCGAGTTCAAGGTCATGCCCTTTGGTCTTTTCTCGGCACCTGCGACTTTTCAACGGGTTGCGGATACAGTACTGGCCGGCTTGAAGTGGCAGACATGCCTCGTGTACTTGGACGACGTCGTTGTGTTTTGCTCAAACTTTGACGAACACTTTCGGCGCCTTGAAGCTGTACTTCAAGCAATCAAGACTAGAGCTGTGCACGGGCCGTATTTCTGAGCCCGAGCCCGGCCCGGGCCCGCTGACTTTGTCGAAGGCCCGCCCGAGCCCGACGGCAAAGGGCTGCGAGCCCGCCCGGCCCGGCCCGACGTACGAAAACACAATCCCGGGCCTGGCCCGGCCCGGCTTTTTGAAAGTTCGCTGCGAAAACAAAACATCGTTTTCCGGTAATTTGCATTTTATTGAGCATATCAAATATGATCAAACGACACACGACGAACAGTCTCTAGTACACAAATTACAAGTTACAAGTAGATGGCCTCATGCCAGCAACACTGGTGTTCGCTAGCCAAAGCCGTCACGTGTATGCCCATGCAAGCGTCAGCTTACACGATGGAGATCTACGTCGGGTCGCTGTCGCGTGCATTTTCACTCATATGGGATTTGGCCTTAAATCTAACGCGAACAGTCTCGTAGCGCCGCTCAGGTGGTGTTACTTCTCTGTTTGTCGGAGTGCAACAGAGGCAGTGCCTTACCTGCTCCCCTTTTGTTTAAAGTAGCGAATGGAAAGGAAAAGCGGTAAAGGGAAGTCGCGGAAAAGGCGCTGCATGCGTGCTGGAAAACAATTCCCGCTCATTCTCTATATTTCGGGCTTGAGTCGGGCTTTGCGCCACGCCCGAGCCCGACCCGATAAAACTTCAAGTAGCCCGAGCCCGGCCCGGGCCCGAGGTGAAAATACGTTGGCACAACCAAGCCCGGCCCGCGGGCCGGGTCGGGCTCGCGCTTTCGGGCTAACCGGAGCCCGTGCACACCCCTAATCAAGACCTCCGGACTCACCTTGAAACCTGAAAAGTGCCGCTTCGCGTACTAGGAGCTCTTGTTCTTGGGTCACGTGATCAGCAAGGATGGTGTTTGCCCGGACCCGCGCAAAAAAGCTGCCATCGCTGCCTCCCCGCCGCCCACCGACAAGAAGGCCGTACGCCGTTTTCTCGGCTTGTGCGCCATTTACAGACGTTTCGT
>NW_023614734.1:0-30285 GCF_013339695.2 Rhipicephalus sanguineus
GATGTGTAAGCCAGACGTCATTGGCACTACAGATAAACAACTGTCTTTTCTTGGCCACACTGATTAGCACTTTGCAACGGTCAACAGATGGTTATCAACTGCCACGTTGTTAGGCTTTGATATTATGTGTGGCTTATAATTTAGTTATGTTTTCTGCGCAGTGGCGCATACACGGTATTTGTGTTATTTTCTTCTCTTCCGTTTTTCCTTGAATAAACTTAGTTGAAAGTTAGCGCTTGTGTTGTCGTGTTCTTCTCCCTGTGTCCCCGTTGTAAGTGTGTGCTATCCTGTGACGATGAATCTCACGAGCAGTTTAGTACCTAACTCACATAAATAACCTTTGCGACAAGGAAGACATTGCATACCTGCGAACAGGCAAACACAGAAAGTTCTCACCCCATCCATCCTTGCCAGGCGCGCTTGACAAGCGTGAGTGCTGACATGCAGTGCGGCCCCGTGTTCCGTATTCGATGCAAAGGCACAAGGTGCCTGAACGGTGCACTCTTCCAACTAATACAGGCACATCTAGAGGGTTTTGTTCCCCATTATCAAAATCTTAGTTTTCTCCATATTCACGACCGCTCCAGATGCGTGGCAAAACTGCTTAGTTTTCCTGAACACTACTTTTGTCAGCATAAAAATACGCTATGTCGTCATTTTAGCATTAACACATTTTAAGCTTAGACAATATTAAAACATTCACCATTCATTCAAATATGCTGACCATGCAAATGCTATAGATAGCGGGAGGACTGCCCCTATGGGAATTAGTAGAGTGGTTATACTGCACGACATATGTCACCAAGCTCCTATCCCTCGACCTTGGTAACATGCTTTGCGTACTTTTGCAGTTCTTAATGCATATGATGACATCGGCTTTATGGGGAGTTCATTCTTAATTCGATAGAAGTATCAAGATGCCTTTCCTACGTTGAGGAATTACAGGAATGGAATTGAACTGCTCGGCCATTCAAGGAGTGGGAATGGGCTAAGCTTTTAATTCCCAGGAATTGAAAGGAATGGAATTGTGGCAAGTTCTAATTCTCCGGAATAGAATTGGAATGGAATGGAGGTGCCCATTCCGCAACACTGCTGCAGACATGATATTCAACGCAAGCGGCACATTTCTCACTATAGTTCGCGGCTTCGGTCATACCAGCAGGAAAAAAAAATATGTGCATGCTGTACTGAAGGCGCTCACTGCAAAGTTGCCTGTAGAGTTTTCATTGTATAATATGGCCCTTGTTGGCACTTGGCAGCCTTTAACTTTCGCAGTGATGCATTCCTTATCTCGTTCATCCTCTGAGCTTAGTTTTCATGCACAAGCGCAGCTTGTCTGCAGTTCAAGCGGCACTCATGCAATGTGAGGATCCGCAGCATCGAGTGGCCGCTGTTGCGGGTTTGTAGAGCGGCTGATCGCAAGACAAAGCTGGCTCCACCATGACACCTGGCTGCGCATTTGTTGTTGTGGAGTCGCCGCTTTGTGATTATCTCGCTTACAATCATTTTTGACAACTTATATCCGATTTCCAGCACATAATAAACAGCGTGGCTGCTAGGCTGACTTGGCCAATGTGAAGCAATACAAGTTGTCAGCAACCAAATAATGCAACGTTTTCTTATACAGAATGGCCAATGATGCCCTGACTTCAATCAGAGGAATATTTTTAAAAATTAGAATGGTCTTTTTGAGAAAACTACTTTCAAACTCGGGCGTTTTTGGTAAACCACGTACATTTCAGGACAATTATGAAGTAAAACGGAGTGCAATAACACCACACAAGTTATTTTAGAAGACAGCACAAATATGAGAGTTAAAAGTAGAACTTTTTGTTGGGCTAGTTGGTGCATGTTTGATGGAAGGAATAAGGCGCAAACGAGACAAACACAAGAAATGACATGGACAAACGCGTGAGAGTCAATATGTACAGAGTTTTATTATGCTCAGTTTAACTTGTCTGCAGCAATAAATTCCTGACGTACAGGTTTTTTTGTGCAGTTTGCCATGTTTGTAATTTTTTTCCTCAAAATTCCTTCAACAGGTAAGGGAAATAAAAAACTCATAAGATTTTATTTAACTTCTTCTTCGATTGGGAATAAATATTGCAACGAAGTGCACCGTTTCTTCCCTAAGTATGCTCAAGGTTCAGAAATTGCGAAAATGGCAGAAAAGTGTCTTAGGGGGCCAATATTTATATATTTTTTTCTCAGGCGAACGAAATTTGTTTTCACGAAACTAACTTGAAACCATCTTCAAGGTCTCATGGCCTACGTCTACAGCAAGTTTATCAAAATTGGGAATGGTGAACGGGACCTTGTGTTCGATCTGATCTGGACACACCCAGTAGTATCTGCCTTTTTTTTTTTTTCTCAGTGCATTGGCGTGCTCACATGTTCAGTCGTTTATGACCAGCTGCTCTGTTTTTAGGTTTTTTTTTTTTATTTACAAGCCATGAGCACCCTAGCTCACCAAAGCATGTAACAGCCAATAACTTATTCAAGCTATCTCACCAGGTTTGCATCCCACCATGCTGTTGTATCCCATTCAATAAAACAGCACATCTAGTAAAATGCTGCTTCATCAGCGTCATTGTGATGGAGCCCACTCATGCAATTAGAGACTTTTGTCTTTGGATATAACCAGATAATTCATGATTTTGTAAACCTGAACAAATTTTATGGTGATCAAGTTAAGCTTGATTTCTCCCCATAGTTCCAAAAATCCATCCTTTCACACAAGACAAAAAATGCGTACAGTGAACTTTAACAGACTCAAGAAAAGAGTTCACTTAACTGAATATTTACTGGAATGCTGAACAGGGCACAGCAGACATCAACTCAAAATGTGATATGCAAGTCATGTACATTAATATAAACGAAGCACACAGCAGTTACATTGCTGCCTATCTCATTTAAAAAGAAAGATCTGTAATTTTTATTTCCACAGGTCCTTTAGTCATTATAATAATAATTGTTGGTGTTTTACATCACAAAACCAGAAAATTATTATGAGCGATGCCGTAGTGGAGGGCTCTGGAAATTTTGACCACCCGGGCTTTTTTTAGCGTGCACCTAAATCCAAGTACACGGGCCTCAAGCATTTTCGCCTTCATCGAAAATGCGGCCACCGTGGCCGGGATTCGATCCCGCGACCTTCGCATCAGCAGTCGACCACTATAACCACTAGACCACCATGGTGGGTGCACAGGTGCTTTTAAAGCCCAACAAGTAACAAGGCTGTCCCGGGCGACTATGCATTTGTGCACTTCCTCTGGCACAGCTTGTCACTGAGACACAAACTCTCGCAACTTTCCACACACCCTACAACCTCGGCCGGAGTTACCGGAATTGAAACGGCCTCTGCCAGCATTGAACAGCAGAAAATTTTGTTGAACTGATTTCAGAAATGAGCCTGGGTCCCCTATCAAGTTCGTTCAACTGAAATATTCATTATTCAGAAATTTGTTTCACTGAAAAATCTTTCTGTAAAAGGCATGGGAATGTCGCCGGAGATTTTCTAAACGTTTGTTATTCGAAATACAGTTGAACCTCTTTACAAGCGACACCACTGTGCCTGCATTGAAATAGGGGTTGATCAGAAAATGAGAACATGGTACCCTGCTTGTAAGAAACACCTCATGTAAGGGACAAGAAGTGCTTCCCAGTGTGTGTCTCTACTGAAAGGTTCAACTGTATTCGTCGCACCAATGTTTGTAAAACTTAGCGTTTACTGTAGACATAAAAGGCTCTGTTTCATTTCTATCTCATCATTCTGCATTGGAAATCTAAGAAGGAATCTCACGCAACCTGGAATCACTACCACATCTGCAAGAAGAAGCCTCTGTAATGCAACCTCCTCTGACACCCCTTCCTACACTCAGCCAATGTGCATACGGACAGTTTAATTATGAAAACAGTATTCCACCCACTGCAACAGCCTTATAATAGAATAACTGCAATCTGATTATAAGCCCCTTCCTTTACTTTTCTAAACTCACTCTGGAAAAAGTAATTTCTGTAAAGTTCATGTTTCATATCATTTGAAAATTTCACAATTTCAACAGCCCTCAGAAACTTCATCATGCACCGTTTTACCTTTGCAGCGTCAGCTGACAAGGGAACGTCACCTGGCTTCAGCTGGCGGTCGATCTGCTGCAGCAGCTTGTTCACTGCCTGCACCCAAGACACCTCCATCAGGCGCACACTACGACCAGCTCACACTGGGAACTTGACCATTCATTACATTCACTTCACTGCAAATGGACACTTACCATGTCTTTTATGTCACCTTATGTCAATATTATGTCAATATTTACGGCACCTATTTCTGCCTTTTTCGTTTGCAAACTACAGTTATCATTTGTCTCCAGTTCTTTGCACCATAACAATCTTAGTGCTTACAGTCTCAACCTTATAATTTATAATAAATATGTCTACATTGATGCTGCCATCGACTACAGTATCGATGGGGCCTTGTTGGCCCGTCATGTTTTTTGAAGGGTGCAAGCATGAACAAGCACAAGGACAAAAGAAGGAATGTACACACACTCACCCTCAACCCCAAAAACATTGATGCTTCATTTATGATGCTCCTTTATACGCAACAGCATTGGTGGTTTTAAAGTGACTAGCAGTTATCAAAAAACCCTTTCCACGAGTCACTGCCATACGAAGAGCATGTTTTAATAACATATTATTAATTGTTGGGCTTCAACGTCCCAAAGCACGATATGATTATGAGACGCCATAGTGGACCGGCTCCGGAAATTTCGACCACCTGGGGTTCTTTAAAGTCCAACTCCGGCGATTTTTTGGCCATGTCAAAGTAATGGTGCTTTTATGTTCCTGAGACGCTCCTGTTACGGGCCCGATAGCAGAAATACTCGGCAAATTGGAGAATAATTTTAAATAAGCAAAAAAGCGCAACACTGAAACCGAAACCCAACCGAGTGTACTGTCTACGTATGACGTAGACGTTGTTACGAGCGAACCGGAAGTCGTGCAAAGCATGCCGGTCACGCCGGCGCGGAGTATGAAAACTGTGACAGCCGGGACGACCAGCGAAGCGCCGGCCAAACCAACGCTGTCTGTCGCCTTGTGCACAGCAGACGCTCGCTGTAGCGGCCGAAGCGCCAAAGTTAGCGGTGCCCTCGGCTGCGTCACTTCCGCCGCCTTGCCAACACTGACGTCACAGACGCAATGTTGCCAATAATTGTGGGAAGCCAGGAGGGCATTTGCAGACAATCTTTAAAATTCATTTGCAAACAATCTGCGCATGTCTCAAGCCTGTAATTTGGCATAAATGACGGAAACGTGCAAAGGAACGTACCCAGCGAATTTCACTGAGATCCATCGACCTCGAAAAATCGCCGGAGTTGGCCTTTAAACGTGCACCTAAATATACAGCACACCAATTTTTAATAATAGTTAAATTAGAAAACATTACAATTGAGCTATCGCTTTGCTTGCACAAGAACGCTAAAATTACTGTGCTCACCAATTAATCCTAAACAAAACTTGTCAATATTTCACTATAATTTTGGGCACATGTTATAATTGGAGAAGTAAAGAAATCTGCATGTCCACTTCTACCAAACCTCGAGCTTCCAAAAGTTTCAGATGCTCCTGCCTAAGATCCGCTGCGAAATACAGTTGCATGCACCATTGTTTCATCATGCTCTGTGCAAGGAAGGATTTCACAGTAAACATTTATCAGAACCACAACAGATGCTGCTGCCAGTATGTAGGTCTGGTGCTAGTCAGAGGGTGCATACTATTATGCGAGCATGCTTCAAGCAGAGAAGGGCTACAACTTCAGTGTTCACTGAATCGGAGAGACTAGTTCGGGCAGGGGGCGGATAGTTTCAAGTTTTCCATTTTTCTGCGGACGGTGGATTTATGGAAAGAACTTGATGGGTCTCTTTGCAGACTCGGTGCTGAGCAATTTGAAAAAGAATTGCATAATGATGAATTTTGTTGAACTGTATTTGTTCATTGTGTTGAACATCTGTACTCACTCCTGCTATGTCTAAGTAACTGAGACAGCAGTATTTGTAAATGCAATAATAAAATTAAGTAATAAAAGGTGTCCCCCTCTGTTCCCTATTCACCTTCCCAATTCATTGCTCCAAATTTTGATTAAAGCGATGACAGATTCATTTTATGTACTCGACTCTCAATGTGCAGTAAATCCAGCTTGACCTATTCTGGAATAGGACAATTCAGGTGAAATAGCATCAGGGCAAGTGCTGGAGGTTGCCATGTTTCAAACGGGGGTAGTGCACTCCAGTTGCAGCAACCAGAGTAGTGAGATTACAGAACGCTCTTCAATGCTCCCTTAGCAGCAGGGGGTGGCACCCGGGCATGGGCCCCTTCCAAAACCTGTCTCTGCCATGGGACACAGAGCACACTCAATCACACTTGCCTGCCTGGCCCCCACTTCAAATGATGGACCCCCACAGAACCAAATTTCTGCCTACGCCACTGCTAAGCACCGCTAACTGGCTTTCCAATAAAAAAAGGCAGGAAGGGGAAGATGGAAGCTTGTGATGAGAAATTCGTAAACAGGGGTGTGTGCACACACCTCTGTTTACGACTAACTAGCTTTGTGCTTTCAGTTTCGGTTGGCAGCAGCAGGTGTATGTTTGAACTTGGCATATCAAATATGATATGCTGGACATTGTGGGTTAACACCCACAACTACCACAAAGAGTTAACCCCCACAAAGAGTTTGCACATGAATAAGACAGCTAGCATGTCATCCTGTTTCATTTGTTCCTCCTTGTTGTCATTTTTTTAAAGCTGTATTTTATTTCGTATGGGGTGCTTCAAGAACCTGAGCAGGCAGTTGCTACGTTGCCAAGACATTATTAGTGCTCGTGTCAGCAAACTGGCAGAACGGTTGACCATGATTCTGATTGCATGTCAAGTCCAGCACTTTCTCGGAAACGTTTCTTGGCCTGTATACAATCCCAGGCTGCAATTCATTAACGAGTTCTGCCAAATTTACATGCTTGCTTTGTGAGCAGAATGTGTTCTGCGCACGAGCAACCCTTCAACTGTAGTCAGCTCTTCTTGAATTTCGTGCTACAGAATGATATGTCTGACGACAACCAGCTGGGTCACAACATGCCCCTGTCAGTCCAGTCACCCGTCGAAAACAGCCTTGTATAGTTTGTGTTCACATGACGTCATCACAATGCTGCGATATGCACCATGGTAACTATGGTAACCACCGTCCTTCGGGGGCGGTCTACCATGATCCTGGCCATAGGCGTGCGCAGGATTCCCTTCAAGGGGGGGGGGGGGGGAGAAGGTTCGTCGCAGCGCCTCCCCTCCCAATTACGTCAATGTATGGCGCTGACACTGCCCCCCCCCCCCCTCCCGAGTCGCAGCGCCCCCCTCCCCATTATGTCAATGTGTGGGGCTGACTTTGCGCCCGCCCCCTTTTAGGTGATTAGGGGGGCTGCGCCCCCCCCCCCCCCCCCCTGTGCGCACGCCTATAATCCTGGCCACTGTATCGCGTCTGCACCGTAGTGTTCCTAACGTGTACCTTGCTCTGTCAACGATTTCACACAATAAATGTCAATACATTGTAGTACTTGCGCGAAAACAAACGGGGACGAAGAAAGGCTAGCAGTTTTGCTTCAAATGTCATTAATTTCACAAGTAACTGGTGAGAAAGAATGCGACACAACACGCAGCATCTGCAGCTACTCATCGCCGGCGCCGACGACTCGTGAACGGACTCCACCGCTGACTGTCGCGGCATCCCATGCAACGCCGGCTGCAGCGGCTGCTGATGCCCGTGAAATTAAAATCCAAGATGTTCAAATCAACGACAAATTCTGAATGCGGTAGGCCAGCAGACGATATCAGCGAGACGAGCTCACCTTGCGCCGCACACACGAGGCATCGAAACTCAGCATGGCCCGTACATCGTCCATCGCGAGCTGCCGCCGACCCAGAGGTAGCAACCACAACGACGGAGGGACAGATGTGTGGCAAGACTCGCAGGCTTTCGATGACGTTCATTCATGCGGTGCGTTGAAAACGGAGAGTCTGCGCTACACGTGCTCGGGCTGACAAGTGGTATTTTCAGCGCCTCAAATCCCCGCTACCGCTTTCGGATGTCAAGCAAGAGCTGGAGCACTAGATCACACCGCAAACGCCGGTAGGATAGTGGTAGTGCTTATGAAAGCAGCGTGCTCGGCTATGGCCTCCGAGCATCCAGTTTCAAACTCTATGCCTCCGAGCATAGAGTTTCATAGAGGATGCTGGCGCTGCGATCGTTGAACCACCGCACGAGACTAAAAAGCCACCTAAACATCGCCCAATGTTAGCGGTGTAAGCATGTTCATGTTGGCTACCTTGTGCTGCTGAGCAAAACTAGCGCCGTGGTGTACCCAGAAATTCCCTAGTCAAGTTGGCGAGAGCAGACGAGAGCAACGAGAGGCCGAGTTGAAACTTGAAGTTAGAGGCACTTGATAGCGTGTCTTCTTTAAAGATTTTTTGTGTATCTGTGTCATACTTGTTGTCTTACCTCGCGAGTGTTCGCTTAGAAGTGACTGAGATTGCTGACATCGACTATGCTGTCAATTTGGATGAAGCGCGAAAGACAGGGACAGAAAGGCACACATACAACCACATGTGGACATACTGCGCTACGTGTGGGTGTGTGTGTGCCTTTTCTGTCCCTGTCTTTCGCGCTGCTCCCTTAAGTTATGTTGAACCAACTAGCCAACAAGTTCACTCTTCAAGGTATCAGTGGTGTTCCGATGTAAGCGCCTGGTATAACTCAGTGCGCTCCAGAATGAGGGATTTGCCTTGTTAAGCTTCACCGCTGCACAGTGGCGTCATGCGAAGAAACCTAAACGTCACGCTGTGGAGCTCTAGCCCTTCGTGGCCGAGAAGGGTTCGCTGCCGCAAAGTGGTTGGTGAAACATTTACGGCTTCGAAGCAACTTAAAGGAATCAGTCATCTCATGAGACTGCCGAGACGTGTGAATATGAAAGCTTACAGGCGTATTTTTTTCCATATTTGTATGGATATATCGAATTATTTCGCGATCGCCTTCGAATCCGATGTGATCCGACGGTCGTCAAGTGAGGTGAAACTTGAGGCACTCGAGAGCGTGCGTTGCGTTAAATTAAATGTCTGTGTATGCCCTGCTTTATTAATTATGTTACCTCGCGAGTGTTCGCTTGAATTTATACAGATTCTTAAGACTATCAGCAGCGCTAAGAAATCCATCATTTGCGCATTTATTATTTGACCTGAAATGTAGCAGCTGGCGTTTGAAGTAGACATCCGTAGCTGCGCCTCGTCGCAATTGTGCAGCAAGTTGACACTATGCGATCACGCTGAATTCAGGCCACCTGATTCATTGGTATCTTGTTATAATCTCTGTTGGCATAATTAAGTTTCTCCATGACACTATTCCAAGCTATTACAAGAAGTGGCTTGGTCTGTTCTCTAATGTGGAGGTTTGCTGCTAATTCGTTTGCGTGGCAGGTAGAATTGAAGAAACCTTTGCTATGCACTTGCGCATTTATTAGACGTTTGGGTGCTCGTACGGTAACTGGAGACTGCGTGGGCGCCTTTTTTGTAATTAAAGAAGACAAAGCATCAGGTAACGTATGTGGCAGTTACGATTTCACTCCTGGTGGGCTTTGCTGCACAACGCATCGTCGATGCACAGTACATGCTTTGTGGCAATAACACAGCTGCAATGCCATAAAGCTGACTATAGTGAATCTGTCGTCTTGTAGCCCGTATATATAATGTAAATATACAGTGCATTGAATCCAAGGGGCAGTGCAAGCATGGCGTAAACAAGCATGGTACGAATCAAAATATGGGCGGCGTGCGCAGCACAGATTTCTTTGCGCTCCACAATGAAGGAATTGCTTTGTAAGTTTTACCGCTACACAGGGGTGTAATGCGACGAAAACTAAATGCCACGCAGTGAAGCTTGCTACCTGTGGCTGCAACTATAGTTGCCGGAAAGAGTATCGCCAGGTTGCTTCAGTGGCGCAAAGTGTTGTCTGGTCCTATACGTACACGTTTCACACGAGCAGGTGATGAAAATAAGCAATGGGAAAACTCTAACGACTTCACAGCAGCTTTACAACAAACAATTGTCTAGGGATCGACAGTCCGAGACGCATGAATATTGCTTTATATATATATATATTGTAGCGAAGCGTTTCCTACTGAGTAATGGGTCGTCCTCTCGAGCGCCTTCCAGTGGGTCATTCTCTTCTCTGAGAGCACGCTCCTCGTGCAGAGAGTCGGCCCCGCTTTGACTGTCGCTGCCGTGCGCCGTCGCTGAGTCCCCGTTAATAACGTCTTGACAATATATATATATATATATATATATATATATATATATATATATAGGAGAAGACACATAAACGACATAGACTGGCTATGTCGTTTATATGTGTCTTCTCTTGTCTTCGTTTTTCATTGAGCTGCACATACTCAGTATATATCAAGACATGTACCAACTATATTTAAGCTTCAGGCAGGCATTTTATGCATTTTAATTACGAGTATATCGAACTATTTAGCAATGCCCTTTGATTCCGATGTATGCGAGCTTTACTGTATATACACTTAGCCGACAGTGCATTCGTAACACATTGGTCGGTTCAGCGAAGCATTATATGGTGAGGAGCATTGATTTTCCTGGCGTAAACAAATACTTTCTTTATTATATGATATTTAGGAAATGTTGGTGCTTCTGTATAGCACCGGCTACTCCTTTTCACTGATGATATGTGAAAAGCACCGCAATGAAAAAAAATTTCATAAATACAGCTAGGCAAAAAAAGTTATTCACAATGGTGTTTCAAATATCAGCTTGATACCGCACGCATGCGGTGGGAGCCACGCATGCGATGGGAGCCATGCATGCATATGCGACATATATCGTTTGAGGATGGCCTAGATCATGGAGGAAGGAATACTAAGGAGAGGCCCTATCCTATTTCAATGCATTGCGAAAAGTGTGGCGGAAGTGACGTCAGATTTATGGGGCAAACAAACCGGTATGGGGCAAACAAACAGCAGACGCCCCGCGACGTGCTCTCCGCGGTGATTAGCTTCTGCGCAGATTTGTAGTCCCGGCGTAAACTTAGCGCGTATTGTGCAGTTCGCACGCAGTAAAATGTTGTAAGCAGACGTTTACAAGGCTGTTCGTGCGTGGCAGGCCCGAGCGCGGCGTGCTGAAATTCTTCGTGGAGCGTTTTTGTGCAACAGTACAGAATACCGGTACGTGACGTGATCAAAAACGTTCAGCCCCTGCATAATCGTATTCGAACTCACCTAGCAGTGACTTACGCGTTCTGCTGGGCGTTAGGCTTTCCCTTTCTCGTAGCCCGATTTCCCGATCTGTTGCCGGATTAGCGGTTCTTTGTTCGTGTATATGGAGTGAGCGTTGTAGTATTTGGCGCAACGCCAACCTATAGTTGACGTAACTTCACGTCAAAAATAGGGCACCGCTGAATTGTATACGCGATCGTGCACGTAAAGTTTGTACTTCCAGTACGCACACAACAACAAGCACGCAGCGAGAGCACACCGCACAATACATACATCACGTAGTCCGATAACAACAACATAAGTTTATTGCCCTTTCGTTGAACGACACACTCTAAAAACGTACGATGCCTCGGCGCATGTTACGTACGGCGCGTCAGACGCCAAAAACAAAAGTTCACGTGTGTTCTGAGTTGACACAATGAGTAAGAAGCAACAGAGCGCGCATCCGAGAGCTTCGCATGCATATACCATGCATTAGTGATCAGCAATGAAGCGAACGTGTACGTACACATGAAAAGTGACAGCCGGCACTTTCCGCAGTGCACGCGATTTGCACCGGGTATACGCAACCATACGCAACAGCTGGGCATTGCGTAGCTTTCCTAAAGAACACACACAAGGAGCAGCACGCGTGAATCGACTGCGCCGCGGCGCCGCTTGCACGGCGAAAAGAAAAAAAGGGCTCGAAACGCGCATGCGCTTCTAAACGACACGGCGGAAGTCGCGAAATGTTTCGAGGCTCCTTCGCTAGGAGGCGATGCGGGTGTTTGCGATGTGGAGGCTTCACGAATGTGACGTCAGGGCCTCTCCTTATTGCGCTTTTACAATCCCGACCAACTCCAGCCGGCGACTACAGCGCCGCGGCGCGGTCACGGCGTGAACTATTACGAGCGCGAGAAGCTAGGTGCTTTTTCTGACGACCGCGCGCGGCCTAGGCACCAAATGCGCGAACGTCCCTAGCCGTTTTAGTCCCTAAAGTGCCTCTCCTGGTCAAGTGACTTTTGCGTTGACGTCACTAACACGTCACGGCAGCTTTTTTTTTTCTGTTTTTGTTTTTCCATCTGAAGCATGTTTGAAGGCGAGACAAGTCAGGGCGAAAACCGAAAGCACGCGGTATACGCGTATACGTGTTGTCCCATGCTGTGTGGAAGAGAAAGCCTCGGATATCAACATTCCTTTCTCCGTGGAACATACGAACGTCAGAAAAGAGCTCGGTCGCTGTCGGGCCCGTCATCATTCGATGTTGTTGCGTGTGAGGAGGTGTTTGCCATTTGTTACGCGTCCATCTGCCATGCACACGAGCATGCGGTCATTTCGATGGCAAAGCCGGTATGAACGCGATGTGTGCTTCTTGTTTTGTGAACTCTCATTGCTATGAGATAACCAGCCGGTGTCGTTATGCCCTGTATTGAGGCTTCTTTTCGCAACGTGTAAAAGACTGCAAACGGCAAGCGACTGCATCGGCAGCTTCCAGTTGTTTACGGACGAGTACGTACTGTACATACATGCCAATTATGTAAGTAAATTATGTTAGAGTGTTCTGTGGCAAACACGATCCGCAATCATTTCCTTGCCGTTCAGCAGGCTGTAGTGTGGCAACAGGCTGTAGCCGCAGACGGGTTATTCGTCGCTGCTTCCAATAATTTGTGCTTGGTCGGTTAATTTCGCCTGGAAAGCCAGTGCGAATGCATTGTGCGCTGTTTTGTTGAACCCCCGTCATTAAAAGCAAACTGCTCTGTGCCTTGATCACCGTGTAGATTCTTGTTTTCATCGTTTTCTCTTTCCCATTTAGCAGCAAGAACGCGCGCAATGTTCAGATCGCCAAGACAGAACGAGATATCGTCAATACTTCCTTTTGGGCGGGTTGGTTCATTGTTGACGAGCAACCGCGCGAGCACACCCACTAGGGCAGTGGTTCTGAGCTGGGTGTCCACGGACCCCAACGGGTCCGCGACACTCATAAAAAAAAAAAACTTTTTGGAGGCTGACTATTCCCTGCGACAGCGGCCCCTTTTAATTTGTGGTATGCTTCGCCGCGTAAAACTTCTGCACTGCGGCAAAGCTAACCTATATTTCCACTTCTCTATCAGATGGCTTCAAAGCTTCTGTTGCAGTTGTCTTCGGCCTATGTGCGCGAGCACACTTTCTCTAACTTTCAATATTTGAAGAACAAACATTGTTAAAAAAGAGGTTGAAGGTGGCTGCAGACAGCACAGCTTGTTAACAAGCTGTTGACATCGAATCGGCGTGGCACATTACTCTGACCATGCTTTGCCAGGGAGAAATAAAAGCCACCTGTTTCAGCTGCATGTGTTAATTTATTACTCTGACCCTTTGTCTCTCACTGCAAGGGGTTCCCCGATCATCCATGGCTGAGAACCACTGCACTAGAGACGACACGGACACACTAGCGCTGACCTACAACTGGATTAGCGGGGCCCTGGAACGCCTTTTCAACTGCAAACTGCAGCGCTATAGTGTGTGTAATGCTGAATACTGAGGTGAATGAGAAAAGAATGATCGAAATCAGTGCATTCCATAGTTCGAGAAGAAGCAATGAAAACTACACGCTTAATTTGTGTCGCAGGGCCCCTTTGATGGCAGAATGACACACCTTACATATGCCAGAGTGAAGCATGGGAAAAAAAAAGAGGGATGCAATACAAGGTTTAACACACAAAAACATTATTTTTATTTTCCTTTGAGATCCAAGATGTAACAGCCGCATCCAGAAGATGAAACTCAGCATTAAAGACGGCAAGAGATGGTGCTAGTGCACTTATAAAATGTCTTAATATGATAGGCTTCTAAACTGATACGTGCAGTGCTGCCTTCACTCCTGTCGCAAACCATCGTCCCTTTAAACCGGGCCACACATTTTGCTGGCATGAGCAACTAAATGTGCGTACTTGTAATATACCTTTTGCAATTTTTATGCGTGTTCCCCCAAGTGGTGATTGACAAAGCGCCCAGTTCCGCCAACGTAGAACATCTCACATGACATGGGAATGCAATACGCCACTCCTGTGGAACACTTGACCAACAGCGTTTTGTGGTTCTTCCAGCATCCACATTTACTGGTGTTGCAAATGCATGGCCACAGCTTTCCCACCTTATTGGGAGTAGACAAACAAATTGTGACACCGTGCCTACTTCCCATCTTCTTAATATAGTGGGAAACTATATGAACGTATTGTACAACCTCTGGCCTAAGGGTCTTCCGGTGATCCTTCGCAGTTGCGCATCCTGTTCCACGTTTCAATTTTTAGCGGAGGGTTTCAGGAAGAGCAGTCAAGACTGAGTTGGGGAACCCTGCAGCCGAAAGACTGCATATGTGGTTCTCAAAATCGGGCACCATTTGATGTGGGCACTATTTTTTTAGAGCAGATTTCAGGCACATCAAAGCTGTAGCTCTCTTATTTGTCTTAACATGTGCTGAATCAAAGGGAAGCAATCCCTTCTTAGCCCTCGGGTAGTAGCCCCAGCAAGCGTGTCCTTTGCAGAATATCTTAAGGTCTAAAAAACGTAAAACTGAACGTTCTCGAAGTTCATGGGTAAAATGCAACCCAAGTACTTGTGAGCTAAAAACAGATGAAACTTCACCTACTGTACAAGGGTAGGTGAAGTTGGTAGTTGCTGCACGAGTACAGAGCACCAACTCATCTGAGAGAGTTGCTATGCAGTTGCTACCCACTACGTAATTGCATGTACAGTTTCCATGTAGCACCACTCTGTAAGACAGGTGTTGTAAAGAAACAATTGTTTTGAATGAGCGATAGATAAATAAGATTTGTTTGATTTTTTTTATCTAAATGCAGTGTGCCTGAAATTTTAAACCATTCTAACAGAATGTTGTCCATTGTCACAGGAATCTCTTGGAGGCAGACAAAGTTATACAAACACAATAGCAGTCCTATATGCACTCTTGCTTCATGAATTACTTTGGTAAATAAATATGCTTTCTGTGTATGCCTGTATGTACTTCCAGGAGCTGCTGCACTGTGTGCCATTTATTCAAGCCTGTGTTCAGTACTAGCATTGAGAAGTGAATGTTTTGCGCACACTTGGACACCATTGTGTGTTTCAATAGTTACATGTCTATGCATAGAGTCAGTGTTCCTACAACTAGTATATCAACAAATGGACAAGTTCAGTTGCCCGCAAAGTAAGTGCATTGCAGACCATTTTGCCACATGCCTTGTGGAAAGTTATCAAGTCTCACAGAGTGAATTATTACCGCACCAGAACGTAGCATTCATTGAAATTTGGCACCTCACCCACTACATGCAAATTTACCCTGTCACTTGAGCATGAGTCATGCAGTTGCGATATAAAAGTGCATCAACAATACGCCCACATACAGCACCAGGCAGTGCCACAATGCAAAACTCTCGTGGCTTAGCTTATTTAATGGTTAGGGAAAAAGGGGGAGTCCAGTGAAATATGACAATTAAGCCACCTAGGAAATGATTTTCTCACAGTCTGAAAGCAAATTCAATGCAGTATAGCTGGCATACTGAAGTATACATCTCAGAATATGGCTACTTGATAAAGAAAATGCAGTCAGTCTGAATAATGGCTGTTGCAAACAAACATATTTGATACAGGAAGTGACATTAGATGAAATATGGTGCACTATGGCATTCCCAAAAGCTTTTCCTGTGTATTATATTACATGGCCACCTGACATGCACTTTCCTGTGTGTCTGCGAGAGGAGTGCTTAAAAGCAGCTAATCTCTCATCCAATAGCCCGAAAGACCCTGGAGAAAAATGTGCAAATGTGACCATTGGCATTGTATCCCATTATCAAGTAAAAAATGCAAAAATGTTGGACTGATCAATCCTAATGCGGGTCATTCTGTCTTCAGCAACAGTTCACAAACATTGCATTTGGGAGCATGACCTATTAATGCTTCAGAATCTAGCACAGGACACAACACAGACTAAAATAACACGATTGCCACAGTCTTGCTCAGTGTTTGTATTGCAACCTGCACTAGATGCTCAATGGCACCTCCTTATTCAGACGACCACAGTGGTTAAACCAACAGAATGCCCAGACACACAAAAATGGATAGATATGGTTAGTCTGGGTGTATGTGTAACGAAGTAGAACATCGATGCTAAATATTGTAAATATTGCACTTAGATGAGTTATAACCACTACGGAAGGCTCCAGCACACGGTAAAAGAGAACACCAGCACATTTCAATAAAATTATCTATTTGTAAATAACTTGCTTTGAAGCACCGTAAACGAAGTACTAGTACTGCGCCGCAATAATTTAGGGCTTTTAGGCAAGCATTAATGTTGCTGGTCAAAGTTGCAATATTTTAGAGCAAGAAGATAGAAGTGCCAAGGCCGCGCAACTGCCTCGGTCCTTTTACTAATGCAACCTTTGAGAAAAAAAAAAAACTGCAATGGTTAACTGCGACAACGCAAGAAGCCTTAGCTGAGATTTCACACCCGACAAGATGTACTGTCAGAGTATGCAAACAAGATGTGCTGAAGAAGTACGGTGCGCACATGCAACCATGGGCGCAGGATATCCTCACGTTTTGCTATTGGCTGTTGCTAGGGTTACGTCCAGACGTAACTGTAGTCGCCGCTATCGTTACGTCCAGACTAAAGTCCCTAGATTTTTCCCTGTTGAAGAGCAGGGAAAATCTAGGGACTCTAGTCATGTGGCTTTCCACAAACGAGTACATTATTTTCCTGTTGCTCAGTGAAGGCCCTCTGCGCCCTTCGGGCGCGGCAACCTAATCGTGGCTTCGCCCTCGCTTCGCGAGTGCGGCCATTTCGCTAACGCTCAATGGCCGGTTGGCAGGGTCACGGTCACGCGCTACTGGCCGCTGTCGCGGCCACGCGCTGTTTAGCCCGCGCAGCCTGCCCCTTCGGGGCAGGCGGAGGCGTACGTAACCCAAGAGCAGCGTCGCGCTTCTCTGGCAACAGACTTCAGCAACACCTGAGACAAAAAAGAAAAAAAGAAAAGAAAAAAAAAATTGCAGCAGCAACGAGGTTCGAACCAACGTCCTCGCAGTTTCGAGCACGACACGCTAGCCGCTGCGCCATTGAGTTTTTTTTTTTTTTTTTTTTTTTTTTTTTTTTGCTTTATTGCCTGCTTCCAGACATAAACCACATCACAAACACATAGAATAAATAACATCAAATGTTGTCCGTCCTACTGGACAGACATCAATTTTAAAATTCCTTGAGCACTGTCAAGGGTTCCACTCTCGATAACCACTCAGGTACAATCTCCTGCGTTTTCTGCAATTCAACAAATTTCGACATACACTCACGAAAGTACATTCTTGCGGGCCTTGCATCTGGATCGCGGTGAAATCCTGCCATACGCGCCCGCCATAGACAGTGGAGGCCGGTTAACATTATTAAGTCTAACGGCAATCCATTCTCATTATCTATTGGGAGAAACCTGATACCGTATTGATCTAACGGGAATTCCTTCTTGATTGTCCTCTGTAGTACATCCCAAAAGTACACGCCCTCCCAGCAATGTAAGAAAACATGGTCAATAGTTTCTGGCTTATTACAGATAAGGCAGTCTGAGCCCCAAGGTAAGAAAAAACCACGCTCCTCAAGGAATACCTTGACATGCAATGTGCCTGTGTGAAGCTTAAAGAAGAAGGACTTCGTGGAAGGCGCCACTTGCATTCTTTTAACCCTTTTTAGCACGTCCTGCCCTTGGCCTCGACTGTGCATGGCTCTGTACAGAGGGACGGGTAAAATTGCATCACACACATCTTTGTACAGCTTTTTACGTGACACTGAGAACAGATACTCATTAGAAAATCTAACAGACAAAAAGCGAATACTTAGAATCACCTCCTTGAGATACCCGCAGACTGCGCCATTCATGTGATCTGTACCGACTACATATTCAGGTAGAGCCCTGATGAGCCTCAATTGGCACACCGTGCGCAGGAAAGGGTCACTCACATTACGGAAAAAGAAGAACCTGTTTATGATTTGCCGAATGAAAAGATGTGGCAGTCCCAGACCTCCTTTCTTTACTCGTCTAAACAGATTGGTTCGACTGCATCGTTCCCAACTAGAGGCCCACACGAAAATTGCGAAGACACGATGAAATTTCTGTATATTTGCCCGTGAACAATGCAATACCTGCATCACGTACCACAGTTTCGACGCGAAGAATAAATTGCAAACCGTAGCTCTTGAGAACATTGATAGGTGATTACCCTTCGACCTATTCGCTTTCAACTGAATCACTCTTGCCTGTTCTTGCCAATAGTTATCATTGTCTTTGTAGTATTCGAGCGGTACACCTAGATATTTGGCAGGTGTCGTCCCCCACTTAACATTGGCGAAAAATTCTGGTCTAGATGACCACACTCCGTGCCAAAAACCCAAGCACTTTCCCCAATTTACCAGACTACCAGTTGCATTGCCGAAATTCTTTACTACAGTGATAACCTGTGCAACACTTTCTTTGTCGGTGCAACAAACTGCGACATCGTCCGCGTATGCCAGAATTTTGACTTCTGATGCCTGCAACCTAAAGCCGTGAATGCTGCTGTTTTCACTTATTGCCAAGCACAGGGATTCTATGTAGATGCTGAACAGTAGAGGGCTAAGCGGACAGCCCTGACGGACGGATCGCTTTATATTAATGGGGGGACCCAATGACTTGTTAACCACTAAACGTGTCGTGCAGTTGCGGTATGCCAAAGCTACCCCATCTCTGAGTATGGAACCGACATTTACGTGGTCTAGTATGGCAAGTAACAGAACATGAGAAACGCAGTCAAACGCCTTTTCGAGATCGAGTTGCAGAATCGCTACACCGCCTTGACTGGCGTCGCAACACTCAAGCACACATCGCAATTTGTGTATATTAGTCACAATGGAACGTCCCTTGATGCCACATGTTTGGTGAGGCCCAACTAATTGTTTGATGACACCCTGGAGTCGCCGCGCTAGTACTTTCATCAAAATTTTGTAATCGCAGTTAGTTAATGATATGGGCCTATATGATGAAACTAGTTTTAACTTCTCTGTCTCTTCGGTCTTTGGTATCAAAATAGTATGTGCCTCACTAAAGGACCGAGGCAGACCGTTCAGTTTGTATGACTCGTTGAAGACATCTGTTAACAGTCCGGATAATTCACATTTAAATGCCTTGTAAAACACAGCACTGAGGCCGTCAGGCCCTGGCGATTTACCAGGATTGAGCTTATCTATGGCCTTTTCTACTTCTATTTGCGATATAGGTAGTTCTAATGCTGCTTTGGTGTCTTCGGACAACTGCGGCATTCTACTAAGGAACGCCTCTTTAAATACCTCCACGTCAACGGGTCTAGTCGCGAAAAGTGCCTCGTAGTGTTTAGAAAAAGCCTGTCCGATGCTGTCATTGTCTGCCATCTCTACGCCATCCACTTTAATAACTTCTATATGGTTCCGCCTCGCGTGACTTTTTTCGAGTCCAAGTGCACGTTTCGTTGGATTCTCATCTAAGGTAATTTCCATTGCTCTCGCTCGTACTAGTGCGCCTCGGTATCGTTCTTCATCATAAATCTCAAGTTTTTGCTTGATATTACGCAAATCCTCGACATATACCCCAGGTTTCTCACATTCCAGTGCTGTCAGCTTCTCTAGCATCAATTTTAGCTCTTTCTCCTTCTTTTTCGATTCAAAGGAAATGATACTAGATCTCTCAATTGCTTTCATTTTGATCCGTTGCTTTAAAAGTTCCCACTCATTTCCTATGTTTTTCCAATGAGCTGCCCTAACTTCCGTAATTTCATTCATCACAGCTACATTGAAGGCCTCGTCAAGTAAGAGATTAGAATTCATTTTCCACTGTTCCCACGTAAAGCTATTGCTTTCTTTCTTTGAACCTATCTGGCACTTTACGAGGCAAGTGATCTGAAAAGGCAACCGGCACAACGCAATAGCTTCTACATTGTGCTATTATGTCTACTGATATGTAAAGTCGGTCTAAACGGGCGTTGCTTGCACCCTGGAAGTGGGTGTACTTAACTGTGCGGGAACTTTCCAGACACTCTGCAATATCCACCAACTCATAATCCACAAGCACTTGCGTCAAGACATCACTGCTTTTGTCTTTAAACTTGCGACTGCTTGATCTATCTCCTTCCTTCAATACACAATTAAAATCCCCTACCAATATGATCTTCTTCTCATTGCACATGTACTGCCGAAACTTAGAAAAAAATTCGGAGCGTTCCTGCACGGTAGTCGGAGCATAGACGCAAAAAACGCGCCATTCGCTGTCACTATAAGCAATGTCGCACAATACAAATCGGCCTGAAGGACATGAAAATACATTTGCACAACGAGACCAGGCAGTTTTCGAACAAAAGAACACAGCCTCCGGATCTACCGAGAGCATGGCTCACAATGGCAAAATATCGCGACGTGAACTTGCGCACCATGCTCCCAGTCTCCTCCTCACCCTCCACTTTCGTCTCCTGCACGGCCAATATATCCAGATTTTCCTCCACCAACAACCGATACACTTGGCTTTGCTTCTTTCTAGAAGCAAAGCCTCTAACATTCAGAGTAGCAAACCTAAGAAATGCTTCAGGAGCCATTTTTATAATTGCGGGTGAGGTAGGCCCGGAGCATGGCGCTTACCTAGCACGTCTAGCGTAACGCTAGACGCCTCCGGGGCCGCCCGGTGGACCGGTCTCGCAGCCAACTGAAAACGGGTTGTCCACAGCTTTCTTGTCTATAGTGCCAGCAGGTCTTGCTCTGAGGCTGGTGCGCCTACCAGCCGGCGTCTTCGCCGGCGGGCCCTCCACGTTCTTCACGCCATCCTTGTCTCCCTGGCTTGCAGCTTCCTCCAAGGGTCTTTTCATTGCTGTGCCGCCAGCGTTGCTCCCCGCTGTAGCTCCGGCGTTCCGTGACCCTTCTTCTGAATCCAAGTCCGTGCTTGCACTCGAAGCGACGCTTGTGGCTGGACGGTCCTGCTTAGAAGCTGGTGCGGACGCTCCAGTAACCTGCCAGCTTAAATCTTTCGTCGCCTCTTCCGATGGCTTGGCCGGTGCTGCAGCCGGTTCTAGTGCTCTTTCAGTAGGTTCGGGCGTAGCGTCTCCTGCAGATGTTGACGCTTCACAGTCAAGTCCGGCTACACTCCCATCTCCACTACCTTCCGCGGCGTCCTCCGCCTCTGTTACGTCCATAATGTGTTGCGTTGCATCCTCTGTCTCCGCTGATCCCGTCACTGAGGCGTAGGAGCGGACGCACTGTGCGTCGCCGTGTCCAAAACGCCGGCAGCGTGAGCACCGCGGAACCTTACACTCACGACGCACATGTCCCGTTCCGTTGCACCGCAGGCACTGCATCGGCCGACCGGGGGCGACCACTAGGGCTAGTTCACCAGCAACTCGGATCTGGTGTGGCAGGTCATCCACTCTCATGCCACTATTGAGCTTAATGAGCACCGTGCGTGTTGTCGAACTCTTCTCAGTTACTCCTTCTACACGCCAACGCTCCCGGGTCACTTCCGTCACTCGGCCAAACGCCGCCAGCGCTGTGCGCACGTCGTCGTCAGCCACTCCGTGCAACAGCCAGTGCAGCCGTAACCTCACTTGCTGCTCCTGGGGGTCGATGACAAGGCAGCGTCTTCCCTTCACCTGAAGTTCCTTTAGTTGAACCAACTTCTTCGTCGCCTCCGGGCTGTTTAAGGTGACGGCCCACGTGGTTGATCTGGTAGGCGCCCAACGCCAAAACGTCGGGAAGCAGCCGTTCCTTGTCCAGAGCGTCCCGAAAATCTTCGACCTTGAAAGGCCTCACTCGAATATCTCCGTGCAAAAACACCGTGTTTAAAACAACGCGCCCTGTTGGCAAATTCGGCAAGATGATCTCAAAATCCTTGTCAGTGTCATCTGTAAGCCTGTTTCCGCGGCCGCCAAGAACCGCCTTCGCTGCTCCACGGGAGCCCATGATTCTTGCGTCCGACGCGCGTGAGTGCCGGCGAAAGAATGCTGCGCCATTGAGGCCAATCACGGTCGGCTTTCTAACGCGCCTTTTATATCTACCACTCTCCTCCCGGTCGGCTGGGGGCGTTGACCTCTGGGAGTGGTAAGGTAAAGTAATTCGTCATTGCTGAGGCCTCCGCGGCTAGCACCTACAACGCGTTACGCGTCCGTCCTATTCGGCGCGTTTTCAATAGAAGTTGAATTTTGTCAGTGCCTTAACACACCGCGAGGTGGCGACCTTTGCCCAAGCGTCGTAAAAGCGTCGGCCTACAAACCAAAAATAGCTCTGCGACGCGCGCCTCCTCACTTGGCTGTAACACGGGTTCCATCACCGCGCTCGCCCCGAGAAATTGCGGCCGGGCTCCGGGCGGCACGACGCGCTTTGCGTTTCCCTCTAGTTCGGCGTGGTGTTCAATCACATTTTAACATGCCGCGGTATGGCGACCAAGTTCTGCGTCCAATATGCGACGCTCTTCTGCCTATCACACCTCGATCTCTGATTACGCTTTCACCGTGAACTACTACAGCTACCAAAAGGCTTTGTTTAATCATTTAACATGGACGATAGTCGTCGGGATGCAGATGTACCACCAATCATCAAAGTGGGTGCATACGCGTTAGACGGCGCCCATTAGCTGCCAGACATCAATATACATTTTGCAAACTCTCTTATATCGATGTACAGTAAGTATTCAGTTACTTCTGTGAGGGCACGCTTTGCTTTTCGTGTTATTCCGATTCCTATGACGGAGGGATCAACCGTGTTTTTTGTCCTCTTTCACACGCCTGTGACCCAATCTCCTCAGGCACACTTTCTACGTGGATAGGGGCTGTGAGGCACACCACCTCGTCGGTGCAGCTCGGGCGTCCACCAACCTGCCCTCCCTCGGAGATGGATCTCGCGAGGCGCAGCGCCCCCCTGCTACAGCTGTGCTGAGGGGCTGTGCTGAGTCGACCCATGCGCTGCTTCGCATCCCCACATGATTCCTGTTAGCAGGAGATGGTGTAATGTTTTACAATTTTCTGTATGACTGCAGTCATGTAAGGGAGCCCATTCTCATGTCCACTGTGCGCAAACTACACTTATGATATCAGCTGTTGGCAGGTTATCATGATAACCGTAAAGTCGTTTCGCACAGTTCGTGGTATCTACCAATTTTATTGCGATAGCAAATATATGGACACTCTCGGCTGATTTTCGCCGTCACCGCCACCGTTGCCGTCATGCCCCGGATATGTATATGTATGTTTATATAAATAAAACCCAACAAAGAAAACAGAAGAAAAAATTTTCGAAGTGCGCCACCGGATTCGAACCTGCAACCCCCTCAGCGCTCCGCTTAAACAACTCGGCCACGCGCCACCGGTTGTGCGCGTATGTTAACGGTGAGCTACTTATAGATCATTTAACGCTGGCGGATTGCAGATCTCGAAAGTGCTCCCGCGTGTGCAGTATCAACCGCGAGATTGCCCGCAAGGTACGCTTTAGGAAATTAGAAATTTTACTTCTGTTTGAAAACTGCCCTAGAGACGCGCACTAAAAAGTGTTCCATTTTTGTACCCACACGCGATGTGGAACGCCGGGTGAACAATGCGTCGAACGACACCACGCGGCAGGAGACGCGGAGGGACCACTGCGCGCGCCGCAGTTTTCAAGAAAACGAAAAATATGTAAGAGCGTTGGGTTGTAGCGCGCCGGTCAAACACGAATAAGTACTGGGACAGTTGTTAGTTCGTGCTCATCCTGTGTATACCTGCGCGTCCTTCGTTGTGTATGAGCAGCGCAGCGCGCTGCAAGTGTCGAGTTGTTGCCGTTGTTCGTTCGTGGTCATCCTGTGCGTGTTCTTCTTGTCGGTACTTTGTAGTTCATGGGCGTGCTGCGTGTATCGAGCTGCTGGTGCTCTTCTTGCGACTTTGTAATTTGTTTGCTGACGCATTCATTGCTTCGGCATTTTTTTTTGCAATTACAAATTGCAATTGTGGTCCAACAAAGCATGGCTGTTTTAGATCATTTTCAATAATTTATAGTATTTGTCTTTCAGAACCGCTGTGAAAAATTACATTTTCAATGCTGTATTTTCAGGCCTACGATTACAGCGAAAGCTGGAAAGCTTACGTACGGAGCTGAGTGTAAGAAACCGAGGTATATTTCTGGTAGAGATTGCAGTGACCTTTATATGTTCTATATATTACAACGGCATAAGTACTCCATTTAAACTCCCGATCAACATAACACTTTCATACAAGGGGAGAAGAAACGATACACATCTAGTCGACGTCAACAATGCCTCATATATATTTGGAACCCAGATAACACTACGATGTATCCCTAAACACAGAAAACTACTCAGAAGAGGTATGTGTGCTTTGCAGCCTTATGTAAGATGTTTAAGGGCCCCTCACCAGGCCACATAGCAAATTTTAGATAGACGCTGGAAGTTGTTGTGTGGCCGAATGAAGAGACAGTGTTCGCAAGAATTTCTCAAATCGCTTCATTACCAGCTGAGAAAAACGATAATTGTAGCGGCGCGAAACCGTGATGCGAGGAGGCGAGTTTCAAACCCTTGCCACTCGCCCCGTGTAGCCTTCGCAAGCCAAATCCCTCCCTGCCCTCTTCACTTGACACATACGCACGAACACGTCATTGCGCTGCATGGTCACGTGCGCATGACGTGATCGAGCCAGCCCGAGCACGCGAGCGGCGTTGCACGGCCGCTACCTTTTTTTTTATGTAGCGGCCATGGGCGTTTTGTCGGCTTTCTTTGTTGTGTACTGCCTGTTCTTCTGCGGGACGGGCATGAGTTGTGAGACATTTGTACGGGCACGAGAGTGGCGGTATCATGAGCTAGTGCCGCATTAACGTTTACTTGGACGCGGTCGAATAAATGAGCATAATGAGTGCTCGAACGCGCCAGAACATTACTTTCGTTCCAGAGCTGGCGTCTGCTCGATGCGCTAACCGCGGGGACACGAACGCATGGGAAAGGGAGGCACATTAGCCCCGCATCTCGCTGCAATTCATGAAAAAAATGAAAAAGACGCACACATTCCTTTGTGTGTCTCATTATTTCTTTTAAGTTTCATTAATCTACTCAAACAACAAATTACGCAAACTACACATGTCGTGTCAAATAATTATCGCAGTGTCACGTGCTACTGTTGGCGACGTCAGAGCACAGTCGTCTACGTAGAGGAGCGACGTCACAGCACTACCATCTACGTAGGCCATTTCTCATGTACGTCATTCCCTCATTCTCTAAAGCGCGCGCCCGCGAGAGGAAGGGCAAGCAGCGTTCACCTTGAAATTTGACCCATTTCCGCGGCGCGTAGCGTTGCAAATTTGGCAGACGTGATCGTGAACGCTCAGTGTATGCATTGCGCTCGTTAGCTCAAAATTGTCAAACCTGGTGAGGGGCCCTTTAAGCGACTTTAATTTTTCTGGGGAACACGCAGTGTTCCTACACACGTTCCTACACGCCCTAACAGTAGTGAATTTAACGGCATAGCCTTAACGAGCTCGTTTCGTAGAAATTCGGGCGTCGGCATCAGAGGCGTTGTCGTTGGTTGTTAACGAAAAATTGCCGTTGTTCATCAGCTAAATCCTGAGATAGATGCAAATGATGAATAATAATAATCTTCGGTCCGAGGTAGATTTGAACCCAGGCATTCTGCGTGGGAAGCAGCTGCTCCATCGCGGAGCCACACAAGTGCTTGGAACTGCTTCGTAAAAAACGCTATAAGAATATCATGCAGTGGAAGGAGACTCCTTGCGCAACGAGTAGGTGGTACACAGCTGCTCACCTTTACAAAATGTGCAGGTGCGCGCGGCTACTTACGGACGCGTAGTGGGTACTTCGCAAATTTGCAACAGAAAGAATTATGCTATTGTGGGCACTGGCAACTGTACTTGCAGTAGATATTTTAGATAGTTTGAAACGACGACCATTACGTGCACAAACGTTCCTTTTCTTGCGGCGCGGTCAAGGCGATGCACACGGGGGGCCCGATTATGCTTTCGAGTTTTACTCTTGAATGCGAAGCTCAAGCGTCCTCCAACTTTCTCTCACTTTCTCTCGCATGTAAATATAACAATAGATGAATTAGAAGAAGTCGCAATTGCTTCTGTGGAAATCCTTGCAACACTGAACGAGAGGTGGTAGCAACAGGGTCTAGGCGATGTCCACAATTCGGTAAAAGTGGGGTAACTCCTACGTCACTAACTCTTTCTGCCTCCGTTGCATACAGTATTTCTCCAAAATGAATTGCGTTAGAAACAAAGCGTACGTTCGTTGTAAAACAAAGCAAAATATGCACTACAAACCCTGCAGTTACCATCGCAACGACGAAGCCATGGCCAACCTAGAAAGCATCCATGCGTACGAGCATTCCAGTGTTACGAGATGCGCATTTTCGTGAGCAAGCAGATGTCTAAATGTCGAGAGTGTTCGTGTGTCCCACGTGAGTGATTAAATATTTGGCAGTACTCTTTGCGCATAGGTTAGCTAGGTATGCCGGTAAAAGCATATTTCGTGAAAACATTACTGAAATATATGCGCTTTTTTCTTGTCAACTCGCTCAAATGTCACGGAAAGGTTACATTTTATGTCCCTGTTACTCATTTGAACACTTGGTACATCAATTACACAGTAGAAAAATACATTTATCTCTGTGGGGCCTATAAAGCTGCAGCCAACACACCGTTCAGTAAACTTATTTCGCCGTCAGCCGGAGGTCACATAGAACAGCCGTTCTGGAAGGCTTGCTGCGTGTTCTTGGGGAACAAGCAGAACGTCTGAATTCTAACAGAACGGCTGATTTCTGCTCTGGTGGCTCACGGTGACGTAAGTTCGTGCTAGCAACGTCCTGGCTTTGCCATGAATAAATTAGTTCTTTTTTGCGTTTTATAACCTATAAAAATAATAGTACCAAGTGTATATAAACTCAATATTCAGGATAATAAAAACGTATTCAAGAAAACTTAGCGCAAACAAAGCATCGTAAGTTCAAAAGCATTTTCTAGTATTTAGGGGCAAATACCGAACTTCATTTTACATGAAAAATCCTTTTACATGAAAAATCCTGGAGCCAACGTTTCGACAAGTGGACTTGTCTTCGTCTAGACAGCAAGTGCCTTCCTTAGCAGCGTTATGCGTATGCTTTCCTCACTGCCCCCAACCACCGAAGTGCAGAAGGAGAGAACAAGTGCGAAAAAGGACGTTGTGGGTGTGGAAGAAAAGACAGGGGGGTACAATGAGATAGCCTGTCGTGTCGAATGTGATGATAAGAGGACAGACACATAAAAAAACTCACACTGTCCCTTATGCATTCTGCTAATTAACCGAACGCAAAAGCCATATTCTTAGTTTTCTTCTCAGTCAATGTACTGATTATTCCCCACCCCACCCAAAAGCTTTGTGCACCTAACGTGATTTTGCGCCGGCCTTCAGTATCGGAGGCATTCTAAGCTTGGCACTCACTTTTATTTTGCACTGCCTCCGTGATTGGTCCTCCTTCGAGCAAGCGACGATGTCGTGTGATGACGCCACAGGACTTGGCTCACGTTATGTGACGCCTTAGCGACATCACGATAACGTCACCAATTTATCCCTGACTTCTGATAACGTCGTCACGTGATGTTTTTCCATCACTCGTGTTGACGTCGATACTACCGCGACACCGACGCCGAATATCAATTTTTGTGTTGGTGAGGCATCTAAGGCTTTCGCCTTAATAACAGAAAGCAAAATATGCAGGCCTCTACAAAAGCCAGTCCCCGCCGAAAGCTCAGGATACAGTTGTTTTTCACTCTGACTCCTCTTCTATGTTTAACTGGTAGCCAGGAATATTGTTTTGAAACTATATATATATATATTATATATATATATATAGATATATATATATATATATATATATATATATATATAATAATATATCTATATATATATATATATATATATATTATATAATATATATATATATATATATATATCTATATATATATTATATATGTGTATATATATATATATATATATATATATATATATATGCCAAATGTGCCCGGCTGTTAAACATTCGAATTTTACGATCAGGGCGGTTAAAATGCTCAGAAAAAAAGTCGAGTCTCACTGGCTGTCATTGTGTACCGGCCATATCAAACCGATTCGATAGCTCTTGAGTATCTCAATATTTCCCCCTGCCTTTTATCTCCCACCCCCTTTTCTGCATTTGCTCTGTTCTCCTACTTTTGTTGTTGGGAGAGATGAGCAAAGCATACACACACACATGCCTCTAAGGGCGCGTTCACACTGAGCATTCGGCGGCGAGCGCGCGCGAATCCGCTTCGGCGGCAGCGAGATCCGCCGGAAAATCCCTTTCCGCGCCGATCGGTCCTGGACCGATTTTTGCGGCAGCTGCCGCCGGATTCCCTCACCGCGAACCAATCGG
Organism: Rhipicephalus sanguineus; assembly: GCF_013339695.2. Lineage (NCBI taxonomy): Eukaryota > Metazoa > Arthropoda > Arachnida > Ixodida > Ixodidae > Rhipicephalus > Rhipicephalus sanguineus. Next base: position 28,759 of record NW_023614734.1, read on the forward strand.
AACATTCGAAAAATGGCGGCGCGCTTGTACAATCGCGGCGTCGAAGAAGCCCGCAGGGACAGCGAGGCTTTCGTAATCATCCTGTAGCTCTCGACAACTGCCATGTTGTCGCGATTAGCATCTTTGCAATACATCATCGCGATCTCGCAAACGGGTAGCATTATCTCGGCTCGACCAAACTTCTCGCATCTTGCAAAATCAGGACGAACCAACCACAACTGCTTACGTCGTTTCTTGTTTCGGCGAATGCATGTTTTCTCCTCGCCAGACATCGCCAGAAAGTTGCTTTCCAGCAAGCCCAGCAGTTCGACGACCCTGCTCCAATTTATTGCGCTTCGCCATAACGCAACGCGTACACAACGCCGAGCGCGTCGACGCCAGCGTTCCTTCGCGCGAAGGGACGATGACACTAGACGCCCTAGTTTCGGCGTGCGGTTGCTAAGTGGTGTGAACAATGTGGAATTTCGGCGGCGCGCGAATTCCGGTCGCTGTGGCGGGCGGATTCCCCAGTGTGAATGAGCCATAAGGAAGGCAGTTGCTTGCTTTACGAAGACAGATACGCTTGTCGAAACGTTTGTCAGCATCTTTTGTTGATAGCGAAAACTTTGGTAGGTGATACGATTGTATGCGAAATGAGAACACCTAGACCCCAATGATCGAGATAAAGATCGTATTGATGCGAAGAATTTCTTAAGCGACCAAGGGCACTTTACCAGTTCTATGTAATTACCTATCTATATACCTAGCCTCCTACGTCTGGCGTTCCCATGATCGTCTCTTTAACTTGGCATACACCAAAATCGGCACAGCAGGAGACGAGCATCTGAAGAATACGATTCACAGATTATGACAATAATAACGGGAATATCCTATAACGTACGTCAGGATATTCTTTCCAGCAGTAACTTGTGGCTCATAACCACATACAACATTCCGTGGTATGCGGGTGTACGCCACAGATGATACACTCAATCAATACCAGGGACAGCGAGATTATGCTGTAGAAACCTTGCTCGACAGCTCTAAAGAGCACGTGTCGCAGAAATCGTGTGCCGCCGTCGGCGGCGTTGTCGATGAGAGAAAAAATCGCCATGGAAACCAAAGAAAATTTACGGCTCGAGCCGAGTTTCATTAAAATAATGCTAAAATTTAACTGTTCTTTCTTTTGCAGTCGCTGGGCGCAGCGGCTAGTATTATTGGACTTGTTTAAAATGAATACTTCACTATTTCCAACAGTTGTCGCGCAAAAGTACAGAATGGATCAATTGAGTAACTTAAAATAGTTGGGGAGTCGCTTCACGCTTCGGTGTGTCATTTGACCCCTGTAGGAGTGCTACCGGCAAAAGTCGTCTGACTCCCTCATTAGTGGTAATGTGATCCATCGGATAAGAGTCCTTCCACTCTTCCTAGAAGGTCAGGGTACTCACCTAAATCGCGCCGACTCTGACCCACCATGAGAGTCACCGGACTCTTTAAAAGAGAGTCGTATACGGGGCAAGTCAAACTCTCCGAAACGATGAGCTATAT